>NC_051224.1:20297500-20377500 GCF_015220715.1 Pygocentrus nattereri | reverse complement strand
CGACATGGCCCACTTAGTCTACTGGACAAGATCCAGGGCCAGATAAATGTTTTGTGTACTTTACTGTGATAGTGTATTCAAATGTAGTCTAAATTTTTTACCCCAAATCTTGTCAGTGTAGAAAAAATGCGTTTGTCCAGAGTTTGCTTCTTTCATACTGCAGTTACAAGGCTAATGCAACTGCAAGCAATGAATGCAATGTTAACAATACCAGTTAGCATTACACAAACTGTATGCGAGTTGAGTTGTTAAACTTGCTTAAGTGGTTTCTGACACTGCATAACATACCACATGGTCAAAAGGACACTGATCAGCCAAATTATACTGTTGGTCCTCTGCATGCAGCTGAAGCAGCTTTGACCACCGAGGCATCAACTCAACAGGACCTCTAAAGGTGCCCTGTGGTATCTGGCAGATACCCAGACAGCAGATCCTTTAAGATCTGTAAGTTGTGAGGTGGAGCCAGTGCAGATCAGATTTGTTAAGGACATTCCAAAGATGCTCTATCGGACTGAGATCTGGAGAATTTGGAGGTCAGGGCAACACCTTGAACTCTTCAACATGTTCCTCAAATCATAAACAAACAGTGTGTACAGTGTGGCAGGGAACATTATCCTGCTGAAAGAAGCCAGTGCCATCAGGCAATACTACTGCCAAGAAGGGGTGTACCTGGTCCGCAATGGTGTTTAAGTAGGTGGCACATGTCAAACTGACATCTACATGAGTGCCTGAGCCCAGGGTTTTCCAGTAGCACATCACCCAGAGGTTCACACTCCCTCCACCAGCTTGTCCTCTCCCCAAGTGCTTCAGGGGCCGTTGTGAGTTGGAGGTTTGGGAACCAGCCCTGCTACCTGAAGATCACCGGTTCGGTCCCCGATAAAAACGGGGTACGATATACGATAACCATTGTATTATCATAGTTTAATGTCATTTCAATGTATTATGGTCCTTTTCTTCATAACAACAATAAAAAATGCTAATAATGTTAGCTAGCTAACTCTTCCATCCACCTTAAATAATCCAGCAGAACGGACACTTGAAGTGTCAAAACTGCTGCACCATTTAAGGTGGAACAGGAAAATTCAAGAAGCTGGTGAATGTCTGACTTTAGCTTCATATCACTGAAGAATTAGTGTGGGTGGGTAATAATAAATAATTGTCCCCTCTTTGAAAGCATATGAAGGAGCTGTATTTTACCCTCCTCTGCTGTCGCTGCACATTGGCAGGGTCCCCTACAGAGCAGGGCTAGTAGCTGTTAATGAAGTAATGTTCTTTTTATTTGAGTGTCCCATTTTGTAGAGGAAGACTAACCATTACCCCTTGTAACTCAGCTCCAAGGGGCAAGGTGACACTCGAAAACAAGTGGTAAAATGAAACTAAGAAATAGGATTGGACCCCTGTCTCTGGTTCACTGTTTATCCCACCTCAGACCACTGTCAGAGGTTACTCACCACTGCTGAGAGAGCCCACAAGCCTTGCCTTTTAGAAGATGCTCTGACCTGGTCGTCTGGCCATAATGATTTCGCCATTGACCAGTCAGGTTTTGACGCCTACCCATTTCTCCTGCACACAACATGTCAACTATGAGAACTGACTATTTGCTTACTATTTAATACAGCTCAGACCTTACAAGATAATCAACGTTATTTTCTTCATCTGTGAGTGGTCATAAAGTGTTGGCTCATCGATATATGTAGATTAAAAAGTATTAGCAGCCACCTTTAAGCGTTAGTCAAACAGAAACAAACCTTAGACACCAAACATGTCCTGGTTATTTTGATATTTCATTTGCTTTAACTTCTTAAATCCCAAGTTTATTGTCCAGTTAGTGGTTTAAAGTTTTGTTAACTTTAATAGTTCATAGTTAGTCATATTAATCTCGAAACCACATCGACAACCTTAAAGATGACCTGGAAGCGGTTTGAGGAGGTAGAGAGAGGTTTTGGAGACGTATTTACAGAAAAGGTTTGAGGTCTATGTTTGTTAGCAACATTAGCGCCTGTAGCTCCAGTTTAAAACTAAAGAAGCAACATTTGTTCACCAAACATGCCTTGTCTGAATGACTACATGTGGAGTAAGTGGCAAATTGGAATTGCATGTGTTTTTTAAATGAAGACTTGCTACTATGGCTTACCCAGTGCTATAAAAATAATATGTAAGTTCCATAGTTTAAGACAGGGGACGGCAACATGCAGCTCTTCTACTGCCCTGATGAGGCTCCACAGCAGAATTAGATTTGTAGGTAAAAATAAAATAATCCTCCTTTCTGTTAAATAACCCACAGGGCTGAAGTCAGTTAATCATTCTCCAGCTTCTCATTTGAATTCTCCGTTCCACCTTAAATAGTGCTGCAGTTGCATTCTGAACGAGAACGAAAAGCTGGTGAATGAAGAGCGACTTCAGCCTTGTAAAAAGTTGAAAGACATTTTATAAGAAACTGTTCGACGTTTGTGAAAAAGTTTCCTGCCGAAGATACGAGAAAAGTGCCTATAGCTGAGCTAAAGCTTAAAGCAGAGCAAAAAAAGTCTGTCTTTTCATTTATATTATATTTTTTTAACCTATACTAGTATGTAAGTACACATTGAGACATATTTATGTCCAAAATGATAATAAATGGACATAAAACGTTGTGGCTCTCAAAGTGGCCTGATTTTTGTTGAAAGGACAAAATAGATCTTCTTAACATCTGGGTTGCTGACCCCTGGTTTAAGGGGATAAAACAGGTGATAAGAGGTACAAAAACCCCCACAAAGATGACTTTTTGTGCATGTGCAGACTACTTTAGTTCTTTAGCTGAAATTTTATATTAATACACTGCAATAATATCTTAGCAAGTGTAAACATCTTAAAGGTAGTCAGTATATCTACAGTTTCTCATTCTGAGACTGTTGTAATAACATTATAAGATTATTTAACTTATTTCTAGAGATTGTCAACTTGTTTTAACCCCTTAAATCCTGGGCTTATTGCATATTACATTTACATTTACATTTACAGCATGTAGCAGACGCTCTTATCCAGAGCAACTTACAAGAAATATTAAGAGCAAATGTATTTAAATAGGTTGCATAATCATATAATAGTCTTACACTAGTCTCATAATGAGAAATATTAGATACATTGACTACATTTAAGACGTTTTCTCCTGCTAAGAAACCGTTTTTTGCTGCACAAGCAAGCTATCTTTTGTTATCTGCTCTCTCTCTCGCCCTTGTTCTCTCTCCCTCTCTCTCTGTGTCTCAGCCCCTGTGAGAACAGCTTTGCATTATTTTCGGGGGGTGTGGTAACGCAAGCAACAAAAACAGGAAATCCACAGGCACATAGGCAGGAAATGCTACTGTTCACTGACAGTAAGAAGTAAACAGCAGTCAATCGAGCAGCTCTGCGTTTCTCTAGAGAGAGAGAGAGAGAGAGGGACAGATAGAGGCAGACTGTGGAGGGGTACGGAGCGAGGGAGTGGTTGAAGAAGACAGAGGAAGACTGTGGGGTGGTGCCATTAGAGAAAAGCACACCATGCGTGTCGGCCTAAAACCAGAGAAGATCAGTTCACAGCGTTGTTTCACATTTTGGCCTTTAATAGATTCACAAAAGGGTTTACACTAAAAATGTTCACTACTCTACTGACAAACACTGTAGCACTGATGGTCTGGCACACTCACTCTTCACTTCTCAAGCAGCCTTACATATACACTGGAGAAACGTAATGAGCTGGATGTACTCGATTCAAATGAGTACATCACTATATAGTCATGTATTGAAGTGGAACTCCACCAAAATTCTAAAATTTCTGTATAATTAAACGATTAATGTGTAAACAAAGTCTTTTAGAGTGGTTTGGTGTGAAATGCTCTGCTGTAGAGAAACTAGTCAGGATTGTTCACAGAGGTAGTGATAGGAACCAGATGTCTTTTAGGCCTAATATCCATTTTTTTCATTCATGGTGGAGAAGGAAAAGTTATGAGGCAAAAAGTCACCAAACATAACTTATAGTTTCACATTTACCACTTTTCAGATTTTACCATCATCAACATTACATATAAAAACTCAGAAGACACGTGTAGGTTGACTGGTGGGTTTGGATAGTAAATAAAATGGCTATATTTGTGTTAGGCATTGTGACACCTGGTTCCCATCAGCACCACTGTAAAGAGATTAGGTTTCGCTATCATGTACCATTTCACATCAAACCACTCTGAATGAGACTGTGTGCATCTCTATGCAGAAATCTGGAAAGGCAAGGGATTGCCTTTTAATATATTGCATCAACACAGCTTTGTCTTTAATGTTTGGCAGAAATTGTGTCAATATATTTTTATTCGTTTGGAAATGATTCATTTGATCAGATGAATTCGAAGCATTACGTCCTACAGTGCACTCACACTCACACATACACATATAGTTTAAAGTGAGAAGCTTGGATTTACACAGAAAGAAAAACTCTGAAATGTTAATTAAGTGGTGAAGTAGAGGAAGAAGTAAAACCACAATGAATAAACTTTTATCAGTTCACATTAAATTGATCAATAACATAACCCTACCCACATCCACTCTACACTGATTGTCTGATTGTTCTGTTTGTCATATGCCTACATGTCTGTCCTCTTGTAGCCCAGGGTCAGTCCCATTCATTCATTCATCTGCACTTTCAGCAACCACAGATCAACCAATGCACCACTTAGAATCTAGATTTAGAGCAGCTGTATTGAGAGTGATTCACTGAACGTACCTGATTCAAATGTGAACGTCATTTCTACATGGATAAATGTCATTGCCGCCATATCAAAGCCTCCAAAAATGGACATTTTATTTTGTAACATTTTATATTTTGATGATTTAGGCACATTTAAGAAGAGACTCTGTATAGCTTTTAATTCATTGCAGTGCTTTTTATTGAATTGTTTTACTTTTTCCCTTGTTCTTTTTTATTTATTGTATTTTTATTCATTCTTTATGCTAATTTTATACACAATTCTATTCTAATTTATTTTGTTATTTTCTTGTAAAGCATTTTGTACACTGTTTTTAAAAGGTGCCATACATATAAAGTCATCATTATTATTATTATTAATTATTATTATTAAAAAACACAAAAATGTTCTGAACTTTAGTGCATGTTACAGGGAGGCACGATGCTATTGGAATATTTTTAGGAGATATTTCAAACCAATATTTTATTATTATTTATTGTACTCTCGATAAAAAATATCTGTACTTTATTCATTTTACTACACATGTAGAAGAAATCAGTACAGAAATAAATGGTACACTGCAAAAAAAATTGTACCTTGTTAAGTGAAATGCTCTAAAAACTGGTCAATATATCTAAAATTTCCTGTTTTGAGATGGCTCTGTACTGATTATAAGATTGTCCAGCTTATTTCTAGACATTATTTACTTATTTTACGCCATTTTATTTGTATATAAAGTAAAATTCTCTCACTTTACTGGCTTCAAGCACATTTCTTACAACAAGCAAATGTATCTGCCAATCACTTAAAACAAGTAAAAATGTCTAGAAATAAGTTAGTCTAAAATTAATCTTACAATGTCAACAGGAGAACTATTAGATATAATATAGATAATATATTATAATATATAGAACTATAAGATACTTTTACTTGACAAGGTACGTCTCAAAAACTCAAAATTGACAAAAGCGCAGATACGAGGTTTTCTTCCGCGATATGTATCAACATTAACAGATACATGCATAAAAATGTCACATTTGGAATTGGCCCATATTTCCCACATCAGTGCATTCTTCTCTTGTTATGTAATTCCTAATCATTTTGGACCAATTTTGTTTGCCCATTGTTGATGAAAGGGTTTAGTATGAACTATGATGATATACTACATCAGCAAATATCTGACTTTGTTTACTTACTTTTGCCAATAACTGTATTAATGTAACACTTTTTATTCCTGCTGAAATGATGTACACATTTGAATGCATTTTTTTTCAGTGTACCCAGCGTATCTAGTTCCCAGAAGGCAGGAAAAAGTCCCACCCTGTACATCTCATCTACCATCACCTCCTTAATGATTTTCATGACTGTTTAAATATACACACTTCCAGACAGGCTGGGTGGAGCCCAGTGCACTGCAGCTCCTGTGAAGTTTTAATAGCTAACAGAGCCTTTAGATCATATGTAGGGCTGCTTTGCTCTTGCTAATTAATCCTAAGTTTTGACCATAGAAAATGGAACAGATTGCAAAGTGTTGCTGAGTCTAAATAGAATATGCTGTAATGTATTTTTCAATATATTATGATATGTATTAATGTGTATATATATATATATATATATATATATATATATATATATATATAATAAGTGAGGGTTGTGGGCTTTTGCTGGAGTTTGTGTGTTTCTTGCTTCTAAATAAATGTTAATATATAAACACGCATGTGACATAAATAACTCCCCAGGCTAGTCTTCAGTCTTTAGGGCTGATGGTGCTCTGGACTGTTGGGTTTTCATTTCTTTTTAGCTGCTAAATGCTCTGGTTTGGTTCGACACCACTTGCTTGAATCTCAAATGTTAGTGTCTGCTTCATATTCCATGCACAAGTATGATTCATTGCTTTATGTCTATGCTGGATTATGATTCGTTTCTTGATTTCCATTGATTGTCATTGGTTGACCCATGGCCATTGATTGTCACTGGATAAAAGTTCATTGATTGTCATTGGTTACATCATGTAGGTGCTGACTTTTAACTGGTGGCTTGATGTCTCTTGATTGTCATTGACTGACCCATGTCTACGCTTGATTGTCACTGGTTGCTTCAATATCATTGGTTGTTTAACGTCAATGCTTGATTGCCATTGGCTGAGTCAATGTCACCAGTTGCTTCTATCTGTGCTGGGTTATAGTTGGCTACTTGTTGTCCATGCTGGATTGTCAGTGTATTTCTGGATATCTTCATTGGTTTTACCATGGCTTCACATGTTGATTGTCAGTTGCACGTAGACAGTACTAGGCAAAAGTCAAATTTCCAGTCAAAACAGCCATTAAAGCTAAAGGACAAGTTATTCAAAGTTATTCAGACAATGACACGAAAACCTCAACAACTAAACATAATTGTTTCAGCATTTGGCATCTCCACCTTTTGCCTTAAGTACATCTTCCATTCTTCAAAGTTCAGTCTTAGAAGTTGTTCGATAATTTTCTGAAATAATCAAACACATTCAGTGGTGTTGAGGCCTGGACTCTACGGTGGTCAATCCATTGTTCAGCTTCTTTGTTTGATGTGTATGTCCGAGGTTTTTCTTGACAGCTACACATCCTTTCAGACCCACAGCGCTGAGTCGTCTTCTCACAGTGGAAAGATGGACAGAGACACCTGTAGATATTTTCAGATCTGAAGCAGCTTGGTTTTCCCTTCTCTCTCAAAGATGAAAGCTTTAAGTGCTGTTTATCAGATGGGAGTAGTTTTGGTGTCTACCAGGTCTTCCACGTGGTTGTTAGGAGGCCCATTTTCTCAGTAGCTATTGATCATTTTCGCTCTTGTTTTTATCATATATTTCTCTTCCCTTATCTAATCTCCTCAGAAGCATCTGCTGAAAAATGAATAACTTGTACTTAATGGCTTTTTTGGCTGGTGGTCTCTGACTTCTGCACTGTACTGTATATTTAGAGAGGTCCTAGTTAATGTTTAGCAAATCAAGCTTGGTTGTTGTGTTACGTTAGCTATGAGTGGTAAAATCCACAGTGCAAAACTCTCACAGTTGTCCTTTTGTCGTCTCTATGCTGGTGTGCATTGCATTCAGAGCTTATCCATTTTTATATTTCTTTTCTCTGCACTTGTGCAATTGGTCAGTGTGGTGACATATGGCTAGTAATGGCTTCCCTGATTCCTCTGCTGCAGTAGAAGTTCTTGGTTGTATGTCAAGTGGTGCTGGGCGGTCAAGGGAGCTGTGCGGTGGCAGTGGTTTCGGTCGATAACGGGGTTGAGGTCACTGCCGTAGCAGTTCTGAGGCGTTCCAGACTGGATTGCATGGTGTTCAGTTGTGCTGGTTTTTCTCATCTGCGTGGTCAGCTTTGCTCTCTCTCACTGCAGCCTGGTCCAGTACTGACCCAGACCCTGACCCATGTCCTGATCACTGGCCTGCACGGCTACCGGCCCTGTGACTGACACGCCGGGGAGAAAACCTGCACAGAAGGAGTTCAAATGCTCATTTGAGGTTTACCCAAAAAAAACATGAAAACACATCCACATATTCCAAAATCAAGAGGGAATATTTTGTAATATCTTTCTAAAATTTTATGATGTCATCTGTATAGGCTGTTGCATTGAAAAAAAGGATATCTAGGAAAGAGACAGCGTCTAAAAAAATAGGCAATACATCTAATGTTACTCATTATGTAACTATTGTAAGAATATTATAAGAATTTTTAAAACATTTCTACTCTTTTGTGCTTTTTGGTAGTTTTATCTAGTAAATCGATCTTACAGATCATTGAGCTTTTTTCTGATATATTGCTTGAAGCCAGTGTAGTAAGGGTAATTAATCTTCATTTCACTTTATATGTCACTTTATATGAGCAAAAACATCTACAAATAGATGTTACTGTATTATAATACAGAGGTTACAAGCAGGAAAAATGGTTATATTTGTCAATACCAAAACAAATTATGTTATATTTCACACAATATACTTTTCAGAGCATACTGCAGACACTGTGAGTACTTAAAGAACACTGACCAATGGACCAATGCATGTCTTAACCCTTTACATTTTCAGGGCCCTGGTCTAGAACCTAAGAATACCTCAACTTGTTTGCACTAAAGTCCCCGAATTTACTGAATAATAAGAATTAGAATGTAATAAGCCTGGGAATTTAAGGGGTTAAAGATTTCATAATTAGTTCTGTTTAATTGGATTGAGTGCAGCTCAGTGTGGGAAACATTAAAAAAACGTATTCATACTTCAAGACAGTTTTTTTTGTTTTTACATATTACACCTCAGAAAAACGAAATGTTTTGCTACTTATCTTACATAATGACAATGTTATATAGTATTATGATGTTACATTTTATTTCCATATCACTCACCCCTGCTTATAACATTCTTACACATGTTTATAATGAGAGATATTTGATGTTCCTCCTTCATTGAAAGGTGCCATTATTTGCTGTGTTAAATTGTGTGCATTTATATTAGTGCACCATTTAGTGGCCTTTGTGCACCTGCAACCCACTGAAATCAGTACGAGCTCTAAATACTACAGCACTTCATGATGGAATGTGCTGGAAAAGCCTGTGGCTACTCACCTGTATTTGCACTGGCTGTGGGAGGTGGAGGGAGGTGAGGGGAGGGGTAGGAGGTGGAGTCAAATTTACGAGGTAGAGGAGGAGGACCAGATGGAGAGGGAGTCAGCATGCTGGAGTAAGATGGGGTGGACTGAGGGGGCAAAGACTGGAAGAAAAGAAGAGAGAAAAGAAGAAAAAATTTAAATATTAAGGTTATTATTAATGATCTAAACTGTAACTTTAACTAATTAAACTTATGTTTAATCTAAACTGTTCTTCTTTTTGCCACTCCTACGTACATTCACTGGCCACTTTATTAGAAACACTGACATTGTACTTCCATTCACTGGCCACTTTATTAGAAACACTGACATTGTACTTCCACTTACTGGCCACTTTATTAGAAACACTGACATTGTACTTCCACTTACTGGCCACTTTATTAGAAACCCCGACATTGTACTTCCACTTACTGGCCACTTTATTAGAAACACTGACATTGTACTTCCACTCACTGGCCACTTTATTAGAAACCCCGACATTGTACTTCCACTTACTGGCCACTTTATTAGAAACCCCGACATTGTACTTCCACTCACTGGCCACTTTATTAGAAACCCCGACATTGTACTTCCACTTACTGGCCCCTTTATTAGAAACACTGACATTGTACTTCCACTTACTGGCCACTTTATTAGAAACACCGACATTGTACTTCCACTTACTGGCCACTTTATTAGAAACCCCGACATTGTACTTCCACTTACTGGCCCCTTTATTAGAAACACTGACATTGTACTTCCACTCACTGGCCACTTTATTAGAAACACTGACATTGTACTTCCACTCACTGGCCACTTTATTAGAAACCCCGACATTGTACTTCCACTTACTGGCCACTTTATTAGAAACCCCGACATTGTACTTCCACTTACTGGCCACTTTATTAGAAACACTGACATTGTACTTCCACTCACTGGCCACTTTATTAGAAACCCCGACATTGTACTTCCACTCACTGGCCACTTTATTAGAAACACTGACATTGTACTTCCACTCACTGGCCACTTTATTAGAAACACCGACATTGTACTTCCACTCACTGGCCACTTTATTAGAAACACCGACATTGTACTTCCACTCACTGGCCACTTTATTAGAAACCCCGACATTGTACTTCCACTTACTGGCCACTTTATTAGAAACCCCGACATTGTACTTCCACTTACTGGCCACTTTATTAGAAACACTGACATTGTACTTCCACTCACTGGCCACTTTATTAGAAACCCCGACATTGTACTTCCACTTACTGGCCACTTTATTAGAAACACTGACATTGTACTTCCACTCACTGGCCACTTTATTAGAAACACCGACATTGTACTTCCACTCACTGGCCACTTTATTAGAAACACCGACATTGTACTTCCACTCACTGGCCACTTTATTAGAAACACCTACCTTGTGCTTCCACTAACTGGCCACTTTATTAAAAGCACCTATCTTGTATTACACTCTCTGGCCACTTTATTAGAAATACCTACCTTGTACCTTCACTCACTGGCCAATTTATTGGAAACATCTACTTTGTATTACACTCATTGGCCACTTTATTAGAAACACCGACATTGTACTTCCACTCACTGGCCACTTTATTAGAAACACCGACATTGTACTTCCACTCACTGGCCACTTTATTAGAAACACCCACCTTATACTTCCAATTACTGACCACTTTACTAGGAACACCTACCTTCTATATCCATTAACTAGCCAATTTATTAGAAACACAAACCTTGTGCTTCCACTCACTGGCTACTTTATAGGTTTACAGTCTCTAACTGCACACCGGCAAGTTGGATCTTTCTAATAAAGTGGCCAGTAAGTGTACTTGTATGTGGATTAAGTAGCCAGTGACTACACAATACTTCAATTCTCAGAATTAAATTAGAAAAGCTTCTCCAGGTACATAGTGACTTTTATTTTAGCTGTATTTCCCAGCTGTTTTACAGGCTTAAGGGATTTTTGAAAAGCCGTTGTAGAAAAAACAACAACAACAAGAACAGCTCAAATGCTAAATGTCAGCCACTGAGCTGTTAATGCTTTCAGAGTGCAAAAAAAGGGGCCTCTCAATCTCATGCACCTCTCAGGTGCTCTCTCTGAACATTCAAATCCTTCTGAGTCACTAAGCTCTCTCCTGAGATCACTGCTTTAATAACAGGGTGTGTCCTCGAGCCGGGAGTGAAACTAGGGCGAGAGGGGACGACATAAGAGCGCTGCCCTGTAAATAACACTGATATATTACTCTCGATGAGCACTTATTGACGATGCAGCAATGGAACAACACGGAAGTTGACACGCAAAATCAAAACTTGAAAGTTCAGGTCAGTGTGTCTGTCAAACCAGAGGAAGGAGAAACACTTTCAGACTCAGTTTAACAAGAAATCACAATCATTTCAAAACTTTCAACTGAACTTTAAACTTGACCCCATCCACTGTAGCCAGAGCAATTCAAAGAGATAAACAGTACTGTGTTACAGTCTTACAGTACTTACAGCAAAAAAGGCTTTAATGAGCTGTAAAGGACTGTTTACTGACAGGAGTGTGTCAAGTATGTCAAGAGACTATAACAATACACAAAAGGCTTCGGATGTCTGGTTCCTATCACCACCACAAACAATTCTGACTCAACAGGTTTCTCTAGAACAGAGTATTTCACACCAAACCACTCTGAATGACTCTGTTTACACCTTAACCATTTAACTATGAAGGCATTTTGAAACATTAGTGGAATTTTTCATGTTTAGTCTTTAGTTTATCCCTTTTCATTCACCGGCCATGACTACTGTGAAGTGTTATACTGGAAATGTATTTAGAGTGTCTTAAAATATTAAAGAGAAAGATTTAAATTGAATTATTTTGGAGTTCAAGCTTATTAAGCTGAATTTAGCAAACCAGAGTGAAATTCAAGGAAGTATGTTCAGATAATACTGTTCCTGGGGCTTTTGGACTAAAGTAGTTCCACAATCAGCCACAAGAGGGCTGATTTGTCACAGTTGGATCTGCACAGGCCCGAGTGACGTCAAAGCACTACTCACTTACATAATAGATGCATGTACAAACATTTCACACTGAATTATTCAGTATTTTCTATGGAAGTACTTTGTATGGTACTCTTTAAATAAACAATAATATGTAAAAATGGGTGTGCATCCTGAGGGAGTAAGGACAGTCACCTTTATTTAGATGAATTACATTAAATACATGTAATGAACGGTGGGTTGAGAGACGCATAAAGAGGAGTGAAATGTGTGGTTCTCTGTGTGTGACCTGGAATAAACTGGGTGCTGCATGTTGGTGCATGAATTTTAGTGCATGTCAGTGCTGGAGTTTTTACAGGAGATGAGCTTCTAAAGTAAATGGAAGATACCTGCACGCTGGAGAACACAGAGAGAGAGCCGTAACCGGAGAGAGAGGCATCACTCCGAGTATGTATTGAGGCTGAGAAAGAGAGACAGAGAGAGAATCTCTTTAAGGGACATTCAACCAAATATGTATTAAAGGGTCCGTATCGTAGAAAAACTCATTTGAAATTAGTTGAAATTTAACAGCATGATGTCGTTTGTGTCCTAAATGAAAATGTTCAGTTCACTTTCCAATCCATACAGACCATATATAGAAATGAAGCTGAAAAAACAGCCTGTTTTGAATTAGCTGTTTTTGTGATGTGACAAAAAACAAACATTAAGTGCCTGTTTACGTAGAGATAAACAGTAGGTGGGAAATTATCATGTAAAATGAATTCTGGGCCCTTCAGGGAAAAATAAAGTAGAACAATACTGGATATGGCCTCTTTAATTTAAAAATAAAGGTATGATATATAACTCCTTTAACTCAATAAATGGGCCCAAAGTTTTATTACACACTTCTTTAACCTAAGAATAGCTCTACGAGTTTGCATTGAAGCCTGGGATTTTAAGGGGTTAAATTGCTCAAAATCAGTAATCGTCCTCTTGTCTTTTCCTCCAATCCCAAGCCAAATACTCACCAACCTTAATCTCTATACAAAACCCTAAACTCCAACACTACATCTCAGCCATATATGTCCCTTTAAATATTATATTAAAGGGCCTATATCAACAGATTTTCCATAATCTTTCTAGTTTCAAAATGAAAATGTACCATTCACTTTGCAGCCCATACAGTATATACATGGAATCAAAGCTGTAAAGACGTTTTGAATGAACTGTTTTTGTGATGTCAAAACTGTTTAATTAGGGATAAATATGGGTTGGAAATCAAAAACAAAGTAATTTGGACTGTCATAAAGTATATCTCTAGTGGAAAAATACAAAAATATAAGATATGCCTCTTTAAATAGAGAAAAACTTTGAGATTTAAATATAATCTTTTTAAAAAATTGAAAAACATAATTAGGTTCAACTTCACTTTTCCCTACCTTTCTCTAACTTAACACTCAATAAAGCCTTAATCTCAACCAAAAACCTTAAGCCTAATCCTAACCCTACCTCAAACAAACATCTCTCTTCAGCTAATATATTCAAGGGTCCATATAACTAGGTATTAAATTAGGTCTTTTTTTAAAAAATAGCTTAAAGTAGTTTGTAATCATTGTCAGTTTCAAACTGTACCATTCACTCTCCAGTTCATACAGTCCATATACAAAAACGGAACAGGAAACACAATCTGATGCGAATTATGATGGTCATACCTGTACAGCTGGGAATTAAATATACAAAACAGAAGAATATAAAATAGAATAAAAGACATGAAAATGTATGATATGGCCCTTTAAAACAAACATCCAATTCATGCACTTGACAAGAAGTCACCTTAAATCTTTTTTAATCCTAAACCTCAACCAAAAACCTAAACTCTAACACTAAACCTCAACCAAAAACCTAAACTCTAACACTAAACCACAAGCAAAAATCTTAAACCTCAACCAAAAACCTAAACTCTAACCCTAAACCTCACCCAAAAGCCTAATCCAAACTCAAACTCTAAACCTCAACCAAAGGCCTAAACCCCAACATTAAATCTCATCTCAAAGCCAGATCTTAAATCTTAAACCACAATCAAAAACCTAAACTTAACCCCTAAACCTCAACCAAAAACCAAACCTCAACCAAAAATCTTAAACCTTAAGCTAAAACCTAAACTCAACCTCTAAACCTAACCAAAAATCTAAACTCTAACACTAAACCTCAACCCAAACCTGAATTCTAACACTAAACCTGAACCCAAATCCTAAACTCTAACACTAAACCTCAACCCAAAACTTAAACTCAAACCCTAAACCACAACAAAAAGCTTAAACTTTAAGTCTCAACCAAAAGCCTAAATTCTAACCCTAAACCTCAAACTAACAGATGTGTTTTTTTGTTTATTATGTGTAAATACGAAATAAAGTGACCTCAGTATCACAGAGTCAGAATAACAACACTACGATCAGCAGTAAAGATAAGGGAGTTTAAATATCTAAACACACATATCCAGTATAGAGATGCTTACCAGAGCTGTTGCTGTGGTGAGAGTGATAGACAGGTGAGTTGAAGGATGTGCTCAGTGGTGTGTGCGTTTGGGAACAGGAAGTCCCGCCCCCTAACCTCTTTTGGTTCCTCAGTTTCTCCTCCCTCCTCCACTTAGCTCTCCGATTGGAGAACCACACCTGTCAATCATCAGTTTCAATATGGGTCACTGCATGACAGCCGCGTTTATTCAAGTGATGCATTATTTAATCGAGCACGGACTTAAAGAGGCCCAAAATCACATGGGCGGAGGACAAACTGGAAGAGATGAGAGGAAAAACTATAGAATAGTATAGAACTTTTACGTCATGTGGAGGTTCTTTTTACGTTTTTAAAGTTTCCGAATAAGTGTCTTTAAGGAGCCATCCATTGAAAAGTTGCATTAGGAACCAAACATGGTTCTCCTAAAGCATCACTACAAATACTAATTTCTGGTAACTTTGTTTGTGTGAAAGTCTGAGAGAGGTTTTTTTTACCTGTATACGAGCTTCAGGAAGGTCAATTTTGGCTGCCAGTCTTTCTCTGGCAAAGACATCTGGGTAATGTGTCCTTTCAAACTCTAACAGAGAAAGACAGAAAAAAAGAAAAGTACAGTTCCAGTATATTTAGTACTCAGACACACACAATAGAGAACAGACATGAGGAAAAGAAAGAGAAGAGAATATGAAAGAAGACAGAGGAAGAGAAGTGAAGAAATGAGAAAAGAGGAGAAGAAAACAGAAGGGAAGAGAAGAAAGGAGAACAGAATATAAGAGAGGAGAGGAAAAGAGAAAAGGAGATAAGAGGAGGAGAGGAGAGGAGAAAAGAAGAGAAGAGGAGAGGAGAGAAGAAAACAGAAGGAGAGGAGATGAGAAGAGAGGAGAAGAGGAGAGGAGAACAGAAGAGGAGAAGAGAAAAGAAGAGAGGAGAAGTGAAGAGAAGAGGAGAGGAGATGAGAGGAGAAGTGAAGAGAAGAGGAGAGGAGAAGCGAAGAGAAGAGGAGAGAAGAGGAGAGGGGAAGTGAAGAGGAGAGGAGAAGAGACTAGAAGAAGAGAGGAGAAGAGAGGAGGAGAGGAGAAGCGACAAGGAGAAGAGAAGAGGAGAGGAGAGGAGAGGAGAAGAGAAGAGGAGAGAAGAGGAGAAGTGAAGAGAAGAGGAGAGGAGAAGTGAAGAGGAGAGGAGAAGCGAAGAGAAGAGGAGAGGAGAAGTGAAGAGAAGAGGAGATGAGAGGAGAAGTGAAGAGAAGAGGAGAGGAGAAGTGAAGAAAAGAGGAGAGAAGAGGAGAGGAGAAGAGGAGAGGTGAAGAGAAGAGAAGGGAAGAGAAGAGGAAAAGCGAAGAGAAGAAGAGAGGAGAAGAAAAGAGAAGAGGAGAGGAGAAGCGATGAGAAGAGGAGAGAAGAAGCGTAGAGAAGAGGAGAGGAGAAGTGAAGAGGAGAGGAGAAGCGAAGAAAAGAGGAGAGAAGAGGAGAGGAGAAGAGGAGAGGAGAAGAGAAGAGGAGAGGAGAAGTGAAGAGAAGAGGAGATGAGAGGGGAAGTGAAGAGGAGAGGAGAAGAGACTAGAAGAAGAGAGGAGAAGAGAGGAGGAGAGGAGAAGCGACAAGGAGAAGAGAAGAGGAGAGGAGAGGAGAGGAGAGGAGAGGAGAGGAGAAGAGAAGAGGAGAGAAGAGGAGAAGTGAAGAGAAGAGGAGAGGAGAAGTGAAGAGGAGAGGAGAAGCGAAGAGAAGAGGAGATGAGAGGAGAAGTGAAGAGAAGAGGAGAGGAGAAGTGAAGAAAAGAGGAGAGAAGAGGAGAGGAGAAGAGGAGAGGTGAAGAGAAGAGAAGAGGAGAGGAGAGGAGAAGTGAAGAGAAGAGGAGATGAGAGGAGAAGTGAAGAGAAGAGGAGAGGAGAAGTGAAGAAAAGAGGAGAGAAGAGGAGAGGAGAAGAGGAGAGGTGAAGAGAAGAGAAGGGAAGAGAAGAGAAGCGAAGAGAAGAGGAGAGGAGAAGAAAAGAGAAGAGGAGAGGAGAAGCGATGAGAAGAGGAGAGAAGAAGCGTAGAGAAGAGGAGAGGAGAAGTGAAGAGGAGAGGAGAGGAGAAGCGAAGAAAAAAGGAGAGAAGAGGAGAGGAGAAGAGGAGAGGAGAAGAGAAGAGGAGAGGAGAAGTGAAGAGAAGAGGAGATGAGAGGAGAAGTGAAGAGAAGAGGAGAGGAGAAGCGAAGAAAAGAGGAGAGAAGAGGAGAGGAGAAGCGAAGAGGACAGGAGAGGAGGAGAGGAGAAGCGAAGAGAAGAGGAGAGGAGAGGAGAAGAAAAGGGAAGAGGAGAGGAGAGGAGAAGCGAAGAGAAGAGTAGAGAAGAAGCGAAGAGAAGAGGAGAGGAGAAGTGAAGAGGAGAAGCAAAGAGAAGAGGAGAGAAGAGGAGAGGAGAAGTGAAGAGGAGAGGAGAAGAGAAGATGAGAGGAGAAGTGAAGAGAAGAGGAGAAGTGAAGAGAAGAGGAGAGAAGAGGAGAAGTGAAGAGGAGAGGAGAAGCGAAGAGAAGAGGAGAGAAGAGGAGAAGTGAAGAGGAGAGGAGAAGTGAAGAGAAGAGGAGAGGAGAAGTGAAGAGAGGAGGAGAGGAGAGAAGAGGAGAGGAGAAGTGAAGAGGAGAGCAGAAGTGAAGAGAAGAGGAGAGAAGAGGAGAAGAGGAGAGAAGAGGAGAAGTGAAGAGGAGAGGAGAAGTGAAGAGAAGGGCAGAGGAGAAGAGAAGAGGAGGGAAGAGGAGAAGAGGAAAGAAGATGAGAAGTGAAGAGGAGAGGAGAAGTGAAGAGAAGAGGAGAGGAAAAGTGAAGAGGAGAAGCAAAGAGAAGAGGAGAGGAGAAGTGAAGAGGAGAGGAGAGGACAAAAGAAGAGGAGGGAAGAGGAGAAGAGGAAAGAAGATGAGAAGTGAAGAGGAGAGGAGAAGTGAAGAGAAGTGGAGAGGAAAAGTGAAGAGGAGAAGCAAAGAGAAGAGGAGAGGAGAAGTGAAGAGGAGAGGAGAGGAGAAAAGAAGAGGAGAGGAGAGGAGAGGAGAAGAGAAGAGGAGAAGTGAAGAGAAGAGGAGAGGAGAGGAGAAGAGAAGAGAAGAGAAGAGAAGAGAAGAGGAGAGGAGAAGTGAAGAGAAGAGGAGAGAAGAGGAGAGGAGAAGTGAAGAGGAGAGGAGAGAAGAGGAGAGGAGAAGTGAAGAGAAGAGGAGAGAAGAGGAGAGGAGAAGTGAAGAGGAGAAGTGAAGAGCAGAAGTGAAGAGGAGAGGAGAGGAGAAGTGAAGAGAAGAGGAGAGAAGAGGAGAGGAGAGAAGAAGTGAAGAGAAGAGGAGAGAAGAGGAGAGGAGAAGTGAAGAGGAGAAGTGAAGAGCAGAAGTGAAGAGGAGAGGAGAGGAGAAGTGAAGAGAAGAGGAGAGAAGAGGAGAGGAGAATACTTTTTCCAGACATTTTTCCTGTATATAAACGTGTATGTATGTGATTTATCTGCAGTGATCACAGCTCACTGATATCTACACTACATAAACACATAATTCTTGTCCTCAACGTTCTGAATGTGCTTAGTGTATTTCGTGTCTCCGTGCTGCAGTCGGCCTGTGCTGAGCCTGCTGACCTTTCTCCAGAGCATCGATCTGCTCCTGGCTGAAGCTGGTGCGGTTCCTCTGGAGCTTTCTCTTCAGCTGCAGGTGGAGCTGAGACTCGTCTGCTTCGTCCCTCTCTCCCTGCACAACTCTCTCCGCTCCTCCCACCATCCGCAGGTTCATATCCTCCACGCAGCCATCTGAGGGAGTGGAGCCAGAGCAGAGAGACATTTTAAAGGCAGATACAAGAAGGCCAGACAGTACATGGTTGTGTCTTTCACTGTCTGGCTGTTGGAAACTTCTTTATCTGCTTTGTGTTGCATTTTAATGAAACTGACAGCAGACAGTAAAAGGGCAAGACAACCAAACGGCCACTTTAGAGACAACAAGAAATGATTCAAAGGAGAAATTACTCATCAGTGACTGTAGTCAAATGACTGCAGCAGTGTGATTACAGTAATTTGGATCTCACCCACTTAACCCAAGTTCTGATAGGGATTTTACAGATGCTGTTATCCAGATTGACTGAGAAATACGCAGTGAAAACAACACCAACATAAAGAACTGAGAAAATCTGCACCCTACACTGTTAAAAAACATGGATTTTCAAGGGTTGTTTAGTAAAGAAAATGGTTCTGTACAGAACCTTGAACACTCAAAGAACCCTTTGCATGATTAAAGGGTTTGTTGCATCATGAAAGGGTTCTTCAGATTGAAAAGGGATGTGTAGCACCCAAAAGGGTTCTTCTATTGTTACACTGTCAAGCTTGTTACAACAGAAGAACCTTTTTGGGTGAATCTACTCAAGTCTTTGTTTTACATGTTTTACATGTAATGTCGATGATAGTAAAATAGCTGTAAATCTGGAAAAAGAAGTTTTTGGGGACTATTTGGTCCCATAACACCCAGCACGCACCTCTACAGCATTAATACATTTTAAAAATACATTTTAGGCCAAAATATTATCTAAAAAACGATGATAAAAAAATAATATCCAAGCGTATTCATAACTATTTTTATGCAATAATCTCAGTGACGTAGCTTTGAAAGGCATTGACCTCTTCAGACGTCTGGTTCCTATCACCACCACTGATTATGCAGACAGTTTGGAACATTGGTGGAATTCACCTTTAAAATAACGAACTTTAGTTTTTTTTGCATTTTAATGTGCATGTCTGTTGTACATACATGCAGAATAATGCTGCATTGTTGTGGTCACTTGTAAGGCTACACAGAGCATCTGAAGCCTCAGTATTAAGACTGCATTGGACAGCGGCTCCTGCTGCAGCTACCAATGTTACTTGCAATTGGCTGTCTGACCCTGTTTGTTCTGTATGAGTGAGCACACAGCACGTTTTAGGCATTTCGCTCTGGCTTTGACTGAGTCCAAATAACATGCTTAGGTTCTGCGGATGTGTGTCGTGTGTACGTGTGGGCTGATCGTGTAGCTATTGGCACTGTCTTTTCGAGCTTATTCAAGTGTGTGATTGGCCAACTCACTCACACTGATTCCACAGGGAGCACACACATAAATATATATATATATATATATATATATATATATATATATCGCTGCTGTCAGAAGAAAACCTTGTATCTCCATTTTTGATGTTTCAGTTTTTGAAATAATTTGATGAAGTGTGTGTGTATGTTTGTGTGTGTGTGTGTGTGTGTGTGTGTGTGTGTGTTTATGTTATTAATATTGCCACATGGGCTTAGTCCTTTAGAAAGTTATGAAAATGTGCTAGAGTGTGTAGCCCACACCATGTGCATTTGGCTATTATTATTAATATTAATTGTATATTGGTGCATCTGTAATATGTAGTGTAATAATATATATATATATATATATATATATATATATATATATATATATATATATATATATATATATATATATATGTATATATGTGTGTGTGTGTGTGTGTGTGTGTGTGTGTGTGTGTGTGTACTGTAGTAACAAGGCCAACAGGCTTTTTCAAATTATGTACAAGGTTTGGTTCTCTATATTTTTCAGTTTTTGACATAATTTGAAAATGCCTGCCAGTTCCTTTACATTGTGTTTAAATTTCATGATAAATGAGCCAAAAGAAACAGCCCAAAATTACTCAGACAAATGTCTGGTTCCATTGACTTACATTTTTCCATTGACTTACAAGTTATTCCTTTTCCTGTAAAGTTACTATTTTGGAGATATGAGGTTTTCTTCCAACAGCAGCGATATGTTTTAAATGTATATAAATACCGATGTGTAATAATAATATGCCTCATAGTATCTCTACATAAAAAGACTTTTCTAGGCCTAACCCAAAACCTAACCCCAACCCTACCCTCATCTCAACCTGATGGACTAGTACCAAACTCCGACAGCACAGTCTGCATATCTGCAATCACACATGCTCTCTTAACCATCTCTTAGAGTCTGTGCGTACCTGCTGCATGCTGGGGGGTTATAGTGTTGGTCTGATGGTACCAATTGTCTGGGCTGGTCCAGTTAGAGGTGTTTTGGAGGTTCAGCATGATGGGCTTTTCATACATAACACCTCAGACACACACACACACACACACACACTCACACACACACACTCCCCAGCGTGCTGTAGACCCCCTCTCCCCTCTTTAACTCCAAGATCCACAGCTGATGCTCCACTTTCTCAGCACAGACCTGGATGGACAGGAGGAAAGAGGTAGAGAGATTACACACACACACACACACACACACACACATATTGTATATAATATATAATTATATATATTATATTCAAAACAAATCAGGCAAATACAACAGAAAACACAAATGACACATTCTTGAGTAGAACCAAATTCCTGAACAAAACATCAACTTTGCTCCCCACCAACCCGCCCCCGGAACATCGCTGATGCACACAGGCAAACACACACCTAAAAACACATCCCACACACTCAACGACACTCATTAATTAATTAGATCTCCATAGGCCTTCACTGCTATAATAACCCTTATAAAATGGACACACAAAGGAGCCTGGGGGCTTCACATTAATGTTAATATTAATATCAAACTTAGTATTTGTATTCTCTCTCAACCCCCCCCCTCCCCGCTAGACACAGACACACACCACCACCCCCCCCCACCCCCCACCATCTACCCTGCCACACAGTTCATTACATACACATAGAGAAATTAAGAAATACAGAACATCGAGCCTGACATCGCTGTACACACGCATGAATGGACAGAGTAACACTGTCGGTTAACGTTAGCGACAATACACACTGCGCCCGCAGAGACGTACACACACACCCTAGCCCAGACACATATACACTAACATATCACACAAAGAACACAATGAGACTGATACACATATTCAATGCTTATCACAGCCAAACGCATCTATACAACCGTACAGTCTAGAATACTTATCCAGAAATACGACGATTTACGAATATTGACGAATCAGAGAAACAGTGACAGTGTAATGTTCACTGATGGAGTAAATAATTAAAGGAGGAAGATGTGTGTGGTGCATCAGGACAAAATAGGATAGAATAGAATAGAATGCACAAACAGAATAAAATAATGGAATAGACTTTTTAAAAAGAGTTCTCTGAGCGACGCCGTAGAAGAACTTTCTTTAGTTCCCATGTTTTATATCATGTGGGGATTTCTTTAAACTTTGAAAAGGTTTTTTACACTCACACATTATTTACAACAAAAAAAGAACTCCCTTAAGAACCATCCACTGAAAGACGTAGTAAAAGTGGTTCTTCTATGAATAGAATAGAATAGAATAGAATAGAATAGAATAGAATAGAATAGAATAGAAAAAAGGTTCTCCAAAGAACCATGAAAAACTGCAGGGAACCAAAAAGCATTACTTAATGGATTAAAAGAATAAAATAGAATAGAACCGATTAATAAAACAGAGCATAATAAAATATAATAGCATATAATAAAATAGTCCCAAACAGACACATAGATAGATAGATAGATAGATAGATAGATAGATAGATAGATAGATAGATAGATAGATAGATAGATAGATAGATAGATAGATAGATAGATAAATCCTCTACCCTTTTATGCTAACAAATACAATGTGTCTCATTCAGCAACAGATCCATTAATCACCACTTCTGTCAATCATGATCATAACCCAGGCATAAAATCATAAGATCACCTCATAAACTCATAAAAACTTCATATTAATGGTTAATGATTTTTTTTGTTCTTAATATTCTGTTCTATTATATTATGTTATGTAATGTTAAGCCATAATATATTATTTCTCTTCTTCTTGTTTTTGTTTTCTTTTTACACTATTTATTTTACACTATATATTTACTGTGTGAACGTTTCATAAGGAATACATTGATAGAAATGGTCTGAAATGATTTGGAACAAAATAACACAAATTAAGTTAATAAAGTTTTTCCTTCTCCTGTAAAGTTACTGAGTTAAAGACTCTGTTTTCTTACACCATATATGAACACTATATATATAAGATGTCACTATAACACTATTTAAGGAAGCAAGACCCAGTTTCCAAAGAGTCGTGCTGTGAATATGACGTTGTTCCACTGTTTTGCCAGAATTAATTGATGATGATACTTTTTATTACATGTTATTTGTTAACATGATACTTTTTATCAAATCTTTTAGTTTGGTAAATGTATCATCTGTTCCTCTGTCTATCTTTCACATGCTGAAAAAAAACATTGAACTGACATGAAATGTACTTTAACATATACTTCACTTCCACACACATTGAATATATATCAGATTCACATTGTGAGACATTTTATATAATCACGATTTTTGTTTTCCTTATTTTTGGTAATAATTGTGCTAGAAAACATTTGACTAAAGTATATTTAACGCATCACTTTTTCAGTCCAGACAGTTTTTTTGTAGCTGAGAGTAAAGGATGTAGATGGACTCACCTGGTGGGTGAACGCTGGATGAAAGGAGCCACACTCGTTCTTTCTATCACTCTATCACAGGGCGCCCATCTCTCTCTGTCTCTCTCTGCTCACTGGCTTTGTTGATGTTGGACTGTGTTTGAGAGAGAGAGACAGAGAGTGTAAGGAAGGAATGGAGATAGAGAGAGAGAGAGAGAGAGAGAGAGAGAGAGAGAGATGGAGAGAGTTAGACAGGGCGAAAGAGAGGAGAAGAGGGAGGGGGAGAGGGCTGGGGAGAGAAATGCATCTGCAGGCACTTTGGTCCTCAGAGCGATTGAGAGAGAGAGAGAGAAAGAGAGAGAGAGAGAGAGAGAGAGAGAGAGAGAGAGAGAGAGAGAGAGAGAGAGAGAGAGAGATGACACACAGAGTCAGTGTCAGTGTCAGGCCTAGACTTAATGCCAGGAAAAAAGGAGGTGATGAATGAGAGAGGGGTGGAGATACACAAAAAAATGACTGAAAAAGAGACAGAGGGGGGCCAAAGACCACCTATAGCAATTTCAAAAAGCCTCCCAAAGAGATGTGTGTGCTTTTTGCGGGTGGACATTGCGCTGGCCACAATTACGCAGCTGGCCATCGCACCGCCTCTGTTACTCATGACCTTTACAATGGAAACCAGCGGGGAAGAGAGAAACTGGATGCTGGATGGTCAGTGGTCCAAACAAACCATGGACAGCAGTATGGAAAGCAATCAAAGTGAGAGAAGACAAGCCATCGCACGCAGTATCACAGAAAACAGCACTGCTTACTGAACGTTTGATTTCCCCTGGTCACATGACACATTTGTTGATTTTCTAATAGAATGATTTTTCTAATCAACAAATTCTCTAAAGAAAATAAACCTAAATATGACATTTTTAATGCATATTTTAGTGCACATATTAAAAAACATAAAACAAACAAATACATTTGTAATATAGCAAATAAACAGTAAATATGCATTAAAATATGCAGGTGTGTGTTCTCCATAGAGGATGTATTACTTTCTTTTCACCCAACAAAACATGTGACCAGGGGTGCCAAAACTTTCACACGACCGTAGGTTCTGTGTGGGGTCATAATAAGAGGAAAACAACACCATCTCTTCCGGAAATGTAAATGATTTTACTATATCACAATGACAACATGTAAAAATATACTTCTAACCTTTAGCTTACCTTGTTAACTCAGTACTTAGACAGGTTGTTAGTGGGATGATGACAATATGAGGAGAAAAAAAGCTAATTTTAACATTTTATCTATAGCCATAATATAATAAAGACTTGTTAATGTCCAGATAAGTGTCACTGAATGTTCATTTTTGCCCAGCATTCCTGCTTTTTTCCTCTAATTGGGATCTGATTAAGTAGCAGGTAAAAAGCTAACTAGAACTAAAAGCTAATTTAATTAAATCACCATTTGTAGCTATGAATAATGGGGTCACAAAAACATGAACAAAATGCAAAAAAGGTACCATTAAGCTTTAGTTAGCTAACTTAACTTGTTAACTTAGTACTTATACAGTTTATTTATGGGATGACAATATGAGGAGGAAACAGCTTTTAAATGTCCACAAAGTATCACTAAATCTTCATTTTCGCATAGCAGTCCTGTTTGATCCTCATATTGGGATCTCATTAAAAGCCTGGTGAAGGCTGAAAAGCTAACTGGAACTTAAAGCTAACTAAAGTGTAAAATCACCTTTCTGGAGCTATGATTTAATAAGATTTTATTTCTAGCAGAGAACCTGTGAAAATTCACTTTGGCACAGTATTCTTGTGTCGATCCTTTCATTGGGACTGTTTACACCTTATATCAACATGCGTTTTTGTTGATCGAATTTCACCTGATTGCATGAACATCCAGGTGTAAACACCCAACTACATTCAGAGGTGGTCAGAGAAGGATCTTGATCACATTTACACAATTCAGTTTTGCCGTCCGTATACAATTATGTATCAAAAAAGGGAAAAACGTATTTGTTGATGTGCTTTTAATGCAGGAAAAGTATCAGATCTCATCTGGTCAAAGATGGGAAACATACGATCTGGACATGAAACATTTTAATACAAGGTGTAAACAAGCTAATTATGATGCCATTAAGAACTTGTCTCTTTGCAATGATGTAAAAAAGCCTATTTAATTTCTGTAGGGATGCTGTGGTATTCCATTGTAATATTTTTCACATTTACAGCCTGTCCAGGTAGTATGTTAAAAAGCTAACTAAAGCTAAAAGCTAGGGGTTAAAAATTTTCTTTTTGAACACGTGTCACAATATAACAAAGGCCCTTTTATCCCTAGAAAAACGCCAAGGAATATTACCTTTAACACAGATTTATGCTTTTCCTTATTTTCTCATTTTGGTGTTTCTGCATTTGTCTTCTATTTTCCATCCTGAAAAAAAGCAGCACAAGCTAGTCTATGCTGGTCTATTGCTGGTCTGGTGCTGGTCTAGCTCATCACCCAATATGGTCATGCTGGTTGACTAGCATACCAGCATTCAAAACACAGCATATGCTAGTATTGCTGGTGAACAGCATGATCATGCTGATCTATGCTGCTTTTTCTAGCAAGGGTGTTCCCATTAAGAGCCTGTTTACATCCTAAAGCAAAGAAATAACTCAGGTTTAAAGCCAACTATGCTGGTCTATTGCTGGTCTGGTGCTGATTTAGCTTGTCACCCAGTATGGTCATACCGGCATCCAAAACATAGCATATGCTAGCTTTGCTGGTGAACAGCATGGTCATGCTGATCTATGCTATTTTTTTCTAGCAGGGCTGATCCCATTAAGAGTCTATTTACGTCCTAACACAAAGAGCTAACTCAAGTTTAAAGCTAACTAAATTTCAAAAGCACCTTTTTTACCTTTTTGTCCATAGCCATGATTTAGTAAATGATTTTTAATTACTAGAGTGCCATGGCGTGTAACACAGGCATGCAGTGTCTCTCACACTAACGCTTCCTTCACACGCTGCAGAGTGACATGCTAACACAGATTGAACATCATTCATGTGCAAACGTGGGTCACGCGCTCATTGGGTCTGGACGCTTGTAGAGCTGCGTGTGAGGGTCTGACACGCACACACGCACACACGTGTCACACCAAATACACCATGTTTTCCCTCTGCTGCTCTTTGTCACAATCCTGACGCTCCATTTGCATATTTTATTGGATTAGCTCAGAAAACCAAAGAGCCTGTCACACGCCAAAATACAGGAGTAAAAGCAAAGGGGGGAGAGAGAAAGAGACTAGCAGAGTGGTTCACTGAAGCCAGAGTAGGTTTCTGATGGAGCAAATGGGTTCATCTGAGGGCTAACATCATGTGATATCATCTCTCTGAAGGCTCAGCTCACTAAACCTGAGTTTAAGAGGTTTTACTCCTCTGTAGTTTGTGGTTGTAGGATAATGACCCAGTGGGGTTGTACTGCTAATACCAGTTAGCCAAATGGTTGTTTTGCAGCCTGGCCATGCAGGTTTTGCTGTGTGCTTTATTCCAGAGGTTAAAGAGTTGAATAATCAACATTTGGTGGTAATAGTGACTGTTCACAGTAGTAATTTAAATCCTCCAGAATTCCTTCATAACCTCCTTAACTAACAGCTTCAAATTATTTAGACGGTAAACAGACTTATAATAGGGAGATTGGTGTCTCTGTCATTGCCACTCCGGGCCCAGATTGCCTGCTATAGCACCATGTAACTTTGAAGGAGTCAAGTGAAACACCGCATACACACGAGTGAACAGTACAGGGCAGTGAGCATGGTGCCCAGGGAGCAATTGGGGGTTAGGTGTCTTGCTCAAGGACACCTCAGTCATGGACTGTCGGCACTGGGGATCGAACCAGCAACCCTCCGGTCACAGAGCCAGTTCCCTACCCTCCAGTCCAAGACTGCCCCCAAATTAAATTTAAATTATGGCTAATTATGAAATGTAAATATTACTGTTTTAAAGTAGTAAGTAAGGCCCTACAGGCAGAAATGATCATTTTAGTGATGTCAATCAATTTTCTGATTTTTGGACGAACTGCATTTATAATATGTCTTAAAATTCAACAGAAACAGGTTCATCTCAGCATGTTTAATCAATTCATGACCACTCATATCTAACTGAGTTTTCCAAGAGTTAGTGACTTTAATCAGACCACTTCATTCACACATAAAAACTTGTTTCCTGCAGAATCTAACTAGATTGTCCAAATCTGTTTGCTTTGTGCCACGACATTGACATAAATTGTGCATTTTTGAGACCAGCCTTTCTCTACATTCAGAAGCAAAAATCTCAGCTTCTAGAAAATCTACACTCATGAAGTTTCATCTGTTTGTTTCATCTGTATTAGGATGTCCTAATATGTTACTTACAGCTGGTGCAAGATTATATACAACAAAATAACCTGAAAAACATTTTACAGTAGCAGTGCACAGTACTTTACTTGTCAGAATAACAAACCAAATCCTTTCTTTTGACTGCATCATCAAAATGACAAAAAATAATAATAACTGTACAACCATTCAAAAATCATGCAAATTCATGGATAATTAAGGAGAAAACATTTTATTTGGATATCTAAATTTAATTTATTGCAAAATGTTCAATGTAAAAAAGATCTTTTAAAATATCAGCAATTAACAGGCAAAAAAGTATTGATGTCTACTGTTACAAAAAGAGCCCATTCACTTAATGGCTTTATTATTACATTATTTAGAAAGAGTATTTGGTACTTATTTGGAGAGTGTTGATTATTAAATGTGTGTAAAATGCTGTTTAGCTCTATTGCAATGTCAACTCTTTACAGTGTTAGAAATAAGGCAGTTTGCAGGTACACTTGTTGTTCATCAAGGTACAAACAATGTAAATGTTCTCTCAAATGTACAACAGTGGTTTTACAGTCCAGTTGTATACCTTAAATAAGTTTTTCCAGGTGAAAAATACATATTTGTGCCTTTTCATAACCGAATGTTTTACAGAACAGTAAAATAAAAAAACTCAGAAGACACATGTAGGTTCAGTGGTGTTTTAGGAAAGAAATCTGAGTCAGTCATCTTAACCATTACATCTTGCAGAATATGTCATTGCAAAAGGTCAGAGAGAAGAAGATCGTTTGTACTTAGTGTTCCCAAAATTGTGTCTGATTAAAAGTTTATGCAGGCCATTACATGCATTGTCCACTCCTTCCGACCTCAAGTAGAGTCTGTCTGCAAAGGCCATTGAGTACAGCAGCGCTGGCTAAGAGAAACCAGCCATGATTGGCAGCACTAACACATGACATGTGTACGACATCAGTATTGCTTTACTGAGACTGCTGCTAAAGGACGACTCAGGATAGATGAAGAAATTCTGTCACTGCGTCCATCATCAGAATCACACTGAAGGTGCTGTGATGGAGGGGAGGAAGGACAGAAAGGAAACGAGAAATAAGGAGCGAGGGAAGACATAACGAGGGCATGGCTGAGTATTTTCAGCAAAGATGAGCAAAGAAAAAAAAGGGGGACAGGGAGGGCACGAGAAAGAGGGTTGAAAGGGGCGGAGGAGAAGGAGGGTGCCAACTTTATTTATTTCCGGTTGACGAAACCCTACGCCGCTTCACCTCCCCCCCCACCTCCCCCACTTCCCTTCATCCCTCATTTCTTCCTCTCTTTATCTAGGCCTATGTCTTTCTCTGCCTGACATTTGCTTCGTAGCAAGACAATAAAAAGAGGAACAGGATTGATTCGAATGGAAAAATGGCTGTAAAGCACTTGTCTTAACAATATGCATTGGGAAGAAAAGGTGAAGCTAAAAGCTAAAATACTGTGTAAAAGTCAGAGACAGCTTTTCATTCATTTAAATGGCGATTAGATACAAGTTATTCATTTTATCAGGAGATCTGTCTGATGACATTAGATATAAAATGATCCACTTGCATTCGAGAGAAAGTGAAAGGAAAATAACATGAGTTTTCAAATATGGAAATAAAAAAAAAAGATCAGCTATGGAGAAAATGGGGCTCCTAACAACCACCTGGAAGACCTGGTAGACACCAAAACTGTCCCCATCAGATAAACAGCACTTAAAACTTTCCTCTTTGAGATAGAGGAGAAAATCAAGCTGCTTCAGATCTGAAAACATCCACAGGTGTTTCTGTCCATCCTTCCAATGTGAGAAGACGGCTCAGCGCTATGGGTCTGAAAGGATGTGTAGCTGACAAGAAGAACCTCACTGAGAAAAGGAGACGGACACATGAAACAAAGAAGCTGAGCAATGGACTGACCACCCCAGAGTCCAGACCTCAACACCACTGAATGTGTTTGATTACTTCAGAAAATGATCAACCAGCTTCTAAGACTGAACTTTGGAGGTGTGTCTGCAGATTCTTTGAAGAACTGAAAGTGAGTCTCCTGAAAAGAATAGAAGATTTAGTAATATAGAGTGGACACACTAAACTTAGTTGTTGAAGCTTCTGCGTCATTTTCTGTTTAGTATATATTTTCTACTTTGGCTGTTTCATTAGGAAATCGGTCTCTGACTTTTGCACAGCACTGTGAAAGAACAAAAGATGATGCGTATGAATATGTTAGCATGTACGGGTAAATCAGCAGTTGATATGTTAATAATATGTTAATATGAAAGATGCGCCGCTGTATTCATGTACAAAAGGTTACCAGTGAGCAGGCCGTATGCGAGAGTGTGCGTGCTGCTTTAAATTTGCACTGCTTTAGGCCACAGTTTTTCAGTGTCTTGTTAGTTCATCCCTGTCACCCTCTCTCTCTCCCTCTCTATCTCTCTCCCCGCTGGAGGGGAGGGGGAAGAGAGGTCACCATAGCAACAATGCCGGGACAACTTAACATCAAGTCCTACAAAAAAAAAAAAAAAAAAAACAAAAAAACAAGAAAAAAACAAAACAAGTGTGCGTATGTGTATAAGTCTGCACGCATGTACTATGCACGGCTATTATGTACAATTCAACGTACACATACACGAATGTAAACCAACAACCACGAAGGCCTCATTTGAGACAGAAAGCACTTCAGCGCCTGTAACATCATTTTTACGTTTAGAGCTCTAATTATAAATTATTCGTTAGGCCACAAACAATGTTTCCGTCATTCTGTCATCCGTTTTCGGTCCCGTGTACTCTTCCTCTCCTTTATTTTGTCTTTCCTGCCGTCTCCCTCCCTCTCTCTTTGCTGTTGTGTGCCCCCAGGCTACAGAGTGGCACGTCCTCCCTCGCTCCATCCCTCGCTCTCTCTCTCTCCTCCCTCTCTGGCCCTGTCACCTTCAATTGCTCCATGCAACTAGACACACAGCCTCAGGCAAAGAAGGGGGGGGGGGGGGTAGGGGGGGCAGAGAGAGAGAGAGACAGTGAGAGAGAGAGAGGGAGAGGAGGATGGCACTGGAAAGAAAGAGATGTGGTGAGAGAAAGAGAAAGAAAGAGAGAAAGAGAGAGAGAGAGAGGGAGAGAGAGAGTGATGACAGAGGCAAAGAAGAAGAAGAGCAGGTGTGAGAGTAAAAGTTTGTGAGAGCGGATGAAGAAGAGCCACAGAGAAAAGTTTAGAGAGATGAAGGTAGAGAAAAGCCTGAGCCAGAAAAAGGCCTGTTCTAGATTTAATTAAAGTGAGAGTTTAAGCACAAATAACATTTACATGGCAAAAAAATAATATTGTAAATGAAATTTTAAAGGGTTCATAACATGAAAAACCAAATTTCTCTCAATTTGTTTTACATGAAAGTATGTATATAGTATGTAAACATTGTTATCCTCCACTTTTCTTGTACTTTATTTTTTTTACCTTGAAGTCCACTAATAACATATGTGTGGGTTTCTGTACCAAAAATGATATAATGGATTAAAATAAATGAAATAAAACACATTTTAAGCCCAATCTTATCACAAAACAATGTGTCAGACATCAGAGAGTGTATTCATAGCCATATCATGTAATAACCTTTTGTGAGGGAGCTTGTAGAAGTGGACGTCTGGTTCCTATCACCACCACATAGGTCTGACTTTATAGAAGAGAGCGTTTCACACCAAAACACTCTAAATGACTTTGTTTATATCTCAACCATTTAACTACGTAGAATTTTGGACAAATTGGTGAAGTTCCCCTTTAAGATGATTTCACTTGCCAAGATGCCATTTTTGCAGTGTATCGTCTCATGTTTGGTGTCTGAAGCTTCTTTAGTTCTACACTAGAGTTATGAAGTTAATTAATCTAGTGATGGACAAAAGTATGGGTAGGTTTCAAGCAGAGGCAGAGTTAAGGGTTGTGTGGCCAGTGCCACTGTAGAATGATGCATGGCCGACCTTCTGGCCACCCCAGTTATGGAAAGTGAGAGAGTCAGTCATCATCAACAAAGCAGTAATTATGCTTCACAGTGAAAATCTGCCATTGGGGTATTTACCAATCAGTTATGAGAGTCTAATGATGCTGCATTTGGTCATTTGTGAGTTCAGACCATGTCATCAACATAGCAGTGGTAATATGAACAAAGACTGATTGAGGGAGGGGGGAGAACATGGGCTGGAGTTCTGGGCAGCTTCTGCCTTCTGCCTGCCTGCTAGAAGGCCAGACCCCCCTCATAGCTGTAGGACTTGATGCAGGACCGAGGAACAGGGAGGAAATGGGGATTGCAAACACTTTTTCATGGGAACTGAAGGTGAGGATGCGAATTTACAGAGTATTATATTGGAAGAAGGAGGGGTATCAGCCATGTTCCTCCCCCCAAACGTCAATTATAACATAACTACATTTAGCGTATCTTGCTGTGATTGGCTAATTTGCTCACTCTGTGCACTTGGTCCCATCAGCAGTGCTACATGGTAAAGTAGGCTATTTGATGGTAAGATCATGTATCATGCTAACTAACTTCTTTTACAGTTGATACATGAATGTGTTGTAGTTACCAGCAGTCCTGCAGTCCTCCTCTCCGTTTAGTTCCAGCATGGTGCTCCATCCCCTCACCTAATGCTGATCCAGCCAATCAAGAACTTCTAAAAATGTTAATTAACTGGACCACTGCCTTACACAATGCTGTCTGGCTGGCCTTCTAATCATTAGACTCATGTATAACCCACAGCAATAGCCACTGAAATCTAGCTAAGCAACATACTTCAGTCCATGTTTATAGATAGCAGTGTGTCTTACAGTGTCAGAAACCACATAAACATAATCAAGTCTAAAAGAGACACTGAACAACTCCAGATTGTTTGAGACGAGTCTGTGCTGATTTAGATAAGGATTAGTCACAATGTTCAATTAGCTTGTTAGCTACATGAGCCATTCAGAGTGGTTTGGTTTGAAGTGGTTAATTTTAGAGAAACGTACAGACTCATATCGCTTTAGTAGTCGTGATAAGAACCAGGGGTGTCTACAATACAAATCTATCCATTTTATTTACTTACCAAATTAACCAGTAAATGTATATGAGTTCTATATGTTTGTAGTGTCTGACCGAACTCAGGTGTCCTTATTTTAGTGATTAGAACAAACACAAAAAGGTAGGTAATGAGAGAGTACAGGGTGGAGTCACACAGAATTCTTGCTTCTTAGCCCTTATTTGTGCTTCATATGTTGTTTTCAAGCAAACACGGTTCATATATTGGTGATATAATGGTTAAATACATGTTTTTACATGTTTTAGGCTAAGTTAGAAGTTGGCATAAGTGAATGTTTTTATTTGTACATCTCAGCTTGTGATGTGAAAATTACAGTGGTGGACAGTAACTAAGTAAATGTAATTCGTTTCTGTATTTAAGTAGTTTTTTCGTGTATCTGTACTTTACTGAAGTTTTTCCATTTTGAGTGACTTTTTACTTTCACTCCACTACATTTCAAAGTCAAATATCTCACTTTTTACTCCACTACATTTTGAGAAATCTGTCGCTCCTTTTGGTTTCTGTGTGTATAAAAATGTAACAGGTCAAAACAAAAGAAGAGCAAAGCAAGAGCACCAATCAGGGCCCAGCGGTCACTTTGTTCTGAGCTGGTTTTGACCTGTTGGTCATACTGACCCAGTGCAGCACACGGTTCCACGTCAGCGCAGCAGCATAAAAATTTGGAAGAGTCTATTCAACATAAATGATGAACTAACCTAACTTTGTGTAAATAGACCACAATATAGAAATATGGACACATATGCAGTCGTGACTGACGCGACTTTTTACTGAATTTATACAAACTCTTTCATTTTATAGTAAATTAGTTTTGGCTAGTTTATGTTTATGAGACCTACAGATCAGTACAGTAAAGGAAACTCATTTGTGAACCTGTAATATAAGCAAGACATCAGTGTCAGACTAATTACTGACCTTCTATTAAAAGACTGGTTTATCAAGAGAGACGCTGGAGTATTTTCACCCGAAACGAGTTGATAAAGTAATTATAAGACAAGAGTCTTGTTACAAAAATGATAACAGGACATTAGTCATAATTAATCTTTTAATACTTTTACTCTTGGTACTTAAGTACATTTGAAGGCAAATACTTTTGTACTTTTACTCAAGTGGAGGTCTAAAGGGAGGAACTTCTACTTTTACTGGAGTAATATTTTACCTTGAGTATCTCTATTTTAACTCAAGTACATGATTTCTGTACTTCATCCACCATTGGAAAATTAATAAATGAAACAACGTATTTTATCTTAAAAGCTTAAGTTTCTGCAACAGTATAATTTATGTTGTGCGTACTTATATTTTATCTGTTAAACCTAAAAGTTTACATGTATTCAACTCCACGTATAACTTCAAACAACTCAAAAATCTGAGTTTTAAAACAATTCATTCAAGGCGATGAGTTTCCTCTAAAGGATTTAAAGAATGGAGCTTGGTAAACGCCCCTAAAGAAACAGAAACAGCTGTCAGCTTCACACTTGTGTGTGAAAGAAGTGAGAGGAACAGGATTGGTGGAAAACAGGAAAGAAATTTCTGGAGCTCTGGCAAAAAGGGGAAAAAAATTTGACTGGCTTTTCTAGAGGATTCTACGTTAAAGTAGACCACGCTGCCCCCAAGTGGTGAAACCCTCTAATAACGTTTTAGCATCATAAGTGCTTACAGTGCACACACATGCAAGATTTAAACAAAAAGGGCCCTAAAATGGACCCATATTATAGAACAAACCTGTTTAGACGAGGCTCACATTTCATATATGTTAGGTGATAATTCTAGAAATACTTAACTCTCATCCTCCACCCTTTACAGCTGACAAGTGTAGAGTTGTACAGTGTTTTAAGTTGGATTTGCTAAGCTCCACCACACTAAACCACAGTTAAACACAGTATGTTCAGAAGAAGAATCTTACAGCGGTTTATCTCTGTGGCAAATCTTACTGTTTTTCAGCAGTTCTGTAATGCTACAGTGAATTTTAACACTAACTTATCATATTATAAAACATCTTGGGGGCAGTCGTGGGCTGGAGGTTAGGGAGCTGGCCCTGTGACCGGAAGGTTGCTGGTTCGATCCCCAGCACTGCCAGTCCATGACTGAGATGTCCTTGAGCAAGACACCTAATCCCCAATTGCTCCCCGGGCGCCGTGGATAGGGCTGCCCACCGCTCCGGGCAAGTGTGCTCACTGCCCCCTAGTGTGTGTGCATTCATTAGTGTGTATGTGGTGTTTCACTTCACGGATGGGTTAAATGTGGAGGTGGAATTTCTCCGGTTGTGGCATTAAAAATGATCACTTAACCTAAAGGGGAACTCTGCTGATTTTTCTAAATTTCTGCATAATTAAATGGTTAACAAGCAAACACAGTCATTGAGAGTAGTTTGGTGTGAAATGCTTCAGAGTCAGAATTGTTCACAGTGGTGGTGATAGGAACCAGACGTCTCGCCTCTAAAAGCTCCTTCAAAGAAAGTTACTACCCAAAATGATAAGATAAGATAATCCTTTATTAGTCCCACAACAGGGAAATTCTCAGTGTTACAGCAGCAAAGGGACAGCAAGGCACGCAAGAAAAAGAGAACAGCTAACAATAAGAGAATTCACAAGCAAGTAATTAACGTTAAGTACTTAACAAGGTTTTTTACAGTTTGTTACTTGTTACTATATAGAAAATATATATAAAACTAAACATAAAAAATGATAAAAAAATCATCCTTCACAATACATATAAGGCTGTCTAGACTGTAAGGATATTTCATGAAATTCACATGGAATATTGCACATGAGGTACTGGTTGAGAAGACTTGTGATAAAGTTTTGGCCTAAAACATATTTTAATCAATTTATTTTAACACCTTTCATGGTGGAGGGATACATCAAGGGTGATGTGGGGCAAAACATGTTTTTTAGGCTTTGCACTATCTTACCATCATCTGCATTACATATAAAAGCTCAGAAGACACGTGTGGTTTTGGATAGTAAACAAAATTGCTATATTTATTTTGCAGACATTGAAGTCGGTATGTTTCTCTTGCAAATTAACCATTTCACGCTGAACCACTCTGCATTAGTTTATAATTTAACCACTGAATTATACAGAATTTAAAAAAAAAAGGGTGGAATTCTCCCTTTAAGCTAAATCAGTGCTGTTAACTAACTTAAATAGTAGTGTAGTAGCTAGTTAGTACAGAGCTCTGCTGGTGACCTCCCATATAAATAGCAATAACAAAATTATGGCCATACTGTATTAACATGAGGGAACGAGATACTAATAAGTGGCCACGATTTAGTAGGCATAGGAACAAGATAATTAAGTCATAGCCACGACTTAGTAAGGTGTGGGAACGAGATCATGCTTTATTAATCTGTGGTCAAGGCTTAACTCGTTACAATGGCTTACTAAGTAATGGCCTTGACTTACATTATTTTGTTTCCATGTCGTGGCAATGCATTATTTTAATCTATATGGGATGTCACCAGCAGGGTTCTGCGATTATCTCATTCCCCACACATTAGGATCTCATTCTTACATCTTACTAAATCATGGCCACAACTTAATTATCTCGTTCAGACGCCTTACTAAGTCGTGGCCACGCATTATTTTTATCAGGGATGTCAATAGCAGGTATCCGTAAGTTAGCACTAAACCAACAACAAAACACTTCTGTTCCCTCGTCTTAAACAAAGTTTCCGAGTCTGCTTTCTATAACTCACATAAGAACAGTGGTCAATGTCCCGGTGATGTAACAGCTAACGTTAGTGACCACCACTGAAAAACTGGACCACTTAGGAAAATTCAGGCTCTGCCCATCTGAACATAACGGTCCAGATAGCACTGTTCTTTACACATTTCTCAACAAAACGCCTCATTTTTTCTCAGACGACTGAGGTATTTCTATAATCGTCCACTGTTTGCCTGTTCTGATCTCTTTTTAAAGAAAATCGTGTCTAAAGTGTCTGAATTAGCGAATCTGCACTCAGTCACTCCCTCCAGTTTCGTGGAGCTGCGCGCCGCGTGGACGCGCGTTCCCGTGTCAACGTGGCGTTTCACAACCAATCACGTCAAGGATTTAAAATCGCGCCGCCCACCGCTGCGCTCTGATTGGTCCACTTTCGTGCCAGTCCATGATTTCGGGTTTGACGCAGAGTGGTTTGAACCGCCTTCCCGCTACGTGCAATTTAAAGAGGCAGAGTGCCAACGCGACGCCAATCCTCACAGAAAAAAACCCACGAGTGCTGGAAGGTAGAGACTCAGGAATCTTATGTACTCAGGTATGGTGTTTTTGCTCTTTTAAATATGTGAAAAACGTTTGCATGGCTTATGAATCCAGGCTGCGGGTCGTATTTGTTTAGCTTAGTTGTGCTCACTGAGTTTGAGATAAACTTTTCTTGCTGAGTGAAGGGGCGTCTACTGTAAAGCATCGCTGTAGGAGCCTTGGTGGCTTACAGGAATGCTTAGTTTGTTCATGTGCATGATTAAAACCAATATTTGATCAGGTTTAAATAACGAAAATGCATATGTTGGTCTTTTTGGGGAGTAAAATCATTTCTCAGTACGGAACAGTTAATGTTCTGAATGTAAATCACCTTTTAATCAATTCTGTAAGCTTTATTATTAACACCGTGTTGCCAAATCAGTATTAAATCCGTATTAGTGTTGCTAATCATTGGTGGATTTTTACTATGAGGACTGCCAGGCCTACAGACTGAAAGGGGAATTACACTAAATTTGAAATAATAATAATTTTGAATAATTAACTGCTTGGGATGCAAACAGCGACATTAAGACTGGTTTGGTGTGAATTCTTTCATTGTAGAGAAACGTACTGACTTAGATTTCTTTATAGTGGTGGTGATAGGAACCAGGGGTCTCTGTGTCTACAGCACAAATGCAGCCATTTTATTTACTATCCCAAACCACCAGTGAATCTACACGTGTCTCCTGAGTTTTTAGATGTAATGTTGATGATGGTAAAATAGTGATAAATCTGAAATGAATACATTTTCTTTGGGGAGTACTTTTACTTAAAATGTCCTGCATGAACCCCAGCCAGTGTATTCGTAACCATTTCATGTTATACACTTTATTTGAGGTAGCTTTAATAGGCTTTAAACTCTTCAGATGTCTGGTTCCTATCACCATCAACAATTCTGACTTGCCAAGTTTCTCTAGAATGGAGCATTTCACACCAAACCACTCTAAATGACTGTGTTTACATCTTATGTCTTGCAAAGTTGGTGAAAGTCCCCTTTAATGTAAATCACCTGCTAATCAATTCTGTAAGATTTATTTGCATGAACATATACAGATACTGTGTTGCCAAATCAGTAATAAATCTGTATTACTGTTCCTAATCACTGGTGTATTCATATTGTGAGGAGTGCCAGGCTTGCAGACTTAAGTGTTCAATGTTCACACGAAAGAGACCCTGTTTAAATAAGTTACATTCCACTTTTCCTGTTTCTCTTTCTAGAGAAAATGCAGCTGCTCTTGCTCTCCCTGATTGTGGGGGTCACGTTTGCTGTGCCTCCTCAGGAAAAGCGTGTTCATCATCAGCGTGACCTGAGTGACCACGTCCACGACGATGCCCACGGTTACCAGTACGATCACGAGGCCTTTCTGGGCAAAGAGGATGCCAAGACATTTGACCAGCTGACCCCTGAGGAGAGCCAGGCCAGACTTGGGTACAAAAGCATGCAATAGCTCAGAATGACTTTCATAAGTCAGCTGTGACATTTTTATTTCCGTCCCAAGCTCTGAGCTCTGTTTTACCACCCTGTGTTGGTTTTAATTTTTGTCTTTGTGCAGGCCCCATATAATCCTGTGAATATACAGGAAAAAAATATAACTATATAAAGTCATTTAAAGTTACACTAGCATTCAATGCTTCACATCAATTGCAATTATAAAAATTGCTGTTATTTTATTATATTTTGACTTACACAGTGTAGTTTGAAATATTACAAGCTAGACACCATGAGGTATTTCAGTATGTTTTATTCAATATTTCAATCTTTTGGGGACACTAGAAAGTTACTAAATTCTAATTATATGCTAATTAATTAGTAATACTGAATTAGTATAATTTAATTAATAGTAATTTCATCACATTATCTGCCTTAGATTTGCTTATTATGCTAGACAAGCTACAAACTAGACACCACCGGTTATTTAAATATGTTTTATTCAATATTTCAAGTTTTTGGGGACAACAGAAAGTTATTAAATTCAAAATAATATTCTATATTAATTAGTTAATAGTAATTTAATTTAGATTTGCTTATTGTGCTTCAAATGCGATGTATTCTAGATGTTAATTGTATTCTCACTTAATTCTTAATGTGCTACTGTTTCCTCAGTCATTAAATAGTCATCTACAGCTCTGGTCATCATTGTGGACACATCAAGCAATTCACTATGAAAAAAAAGTGAAATTGTAAAGTAACAGCATTATATTACAGTTATTATCATATTACAATTATTTCATACATTTATCTGCAACATATTTATTTTATTGACAAACAGTGACCCCGGACTTTTAAATTGTGACACTAGTGTGCATTACAATAAGTTGTACAGAGTTATATGGTATGTATATACATTGGATTTGTATATACTGTATTATATGGTACATAGATAAAGGCAAATATGTAAGCAGTGGAAATATATAGTGGATATACTGGATATATACAGTATCACTATACTGGACACTAAATATATACTCTGAGTATATGCAGTCGTATGCAAAACTTTGAGCACCCCTACCCTATTTTACATACTGTGGCCTGTACAAAAGTTATGGCACATTTCCAATATGTTACATTCAGCAAATGAATAGAAATTGTGTTAAAATTTACAGATAAATGCCATATTTAAGTTCCCTGTAAAGGATCTGTTAACCAGTTTCCACTCAACAAAACATGTAATATGATTCAAAGTTTTGCATATGACAGTATATACGTATATATGTATTTTCAGTATGTTAAAGTGCCTGTCTGTGCCCCATGTAGGAAGATAGTGGATCGCATCGACACAGATAAGGATGGTTTCGTTACCCATACAGAGCTTCACCACTGGATCAAACACAGGCAGAGGAGGTACATTGAGGAGAACGTGAACAAGCACTGGAAAGAATACGACCAGAACAAGGATGGGAAGATTGCCTGGACGGAATACAAGAACACCACTTATGGCTCCTACCTGGGTAATTAAAAGGAAGCAGTTCGCTTAAATGTGGCTCAGGACTTAATTACATGTTACTGTTCCCAAATCTCTTGTCTAAAAGAGCCTGACCAAAGTATTATGTCTGTCCAGAACTAGAAGAAGTAACATATTTCCCCTCAAAATTCAGACTTCAGCATGGCTGCTAATGTTAGCACTGTTTTTAGCTATGCAACATATTTGTTGCTATCCATGTTTATAGATTACCGTATGTCACAAGGTATGAAAAACCACACAAGCAAGTGTGCTTGAGATTTTTTAACAACCTGACGTGGGTTTGAGGCAAAGGTGTCGTGATTTCGGTGTGCAGTTTGCAGAATGCTAATTGGTTATGCTAATGTGCCTTCATCAGCCATTAGCTACATTAGCGTCGAACTGTCAATGCAGAAAGAAATAAGAACACCTCAACCACCAAACATATTTTGGCGCTGACTACATTTGGGGTAAAATTGTAATTAAATTTGTATACATTTGATTTTTTTTGTCAAACTATCACTTTAATCTCACTCTTTACACCAAATTTTGGGTGCCCTGGTCTCATTACATGTTTTGTTGATTTTCTACATATATTTTAACACATCCTTTATAGAAAACACACTTCTGCACATTTTAATGCACAATTACTGTTAATTTGCTGAATTTAGCATATTGGAAACAATGGTTAAACTCAGCAAATAAATAGGACTTTGTATACTACAATTTAGCAGAAAAATGATTCAAGTGTGTTCTTTGTAGAGGATGTGATCTCATATGTTCACGTAGAAAATCAACAAAACATGTAATTAGGACACCCAAACTTTTGCATATGACTATATACTAGCTGGTGGGGGACCTGCATGGTCGTGTAGTTTAGTTGAGCATTTGGCCGTGTACTGCAGAATTGCTGACTGTTATGCAGCACAGGATGTGCTATTCATGCACACACTGGAAGAAGTGGACAGTGAGCTTGACCCCCCCTTGTCGGTGGTGCTGTTGTATGACAGACAAAGGTCATACTACACAGGGAAGTGACCATTAGTGAACTGAAGGAAAATAGGGAGAAATAAATTTAAAGGGCCAAATCACTGTGTCATCTATGTTCTAACCCGATTATCATCCTATGCCAGCGCTCACTGGGCAAAAGGCCGGAAATGGCCTGGACAGGTCGCTAGTCCATCACAGGGCAGACAGAAATACAGAGTCTCACACACACATTGCATGTCTTTGGACTGTGGGAGGAAACTGGATCAAGCGGAGGAAACCAGGGCCAAATCAATGAAAACTAAATTTTCTCCACTTTTTCAAAAATACAATAGTTTAATGTGGAATATAAACATTTAAGTTTCAAAAGACATCTGCAGTTCATACAGTCCATATATGGAAATACAGTCCATTTCATTGTTTCTGTGATGTCACAAAAATCAACACATTTACATGTTTCCACCTATTCAACCCATAACGGTTTAGCCCTGCCCATTCACACTTAAGTTTTAAGTGTTTCAGCTTGGACTGCTTTTTGAGTAAGGCATAATGCAAGCCAGCCAATCAGAACAGAGCTAATTTACATCTGTGAGACTTGAAGGTGCAGCCTGTTTAATAGTGAGGAATAAAGAAAGGTTGGAAAATAGTGATGTAAAAATGTAGTATTATTTCTGGTACATAAAACCACACAAATGTCATATGTGGATATAAAATGCAAGAACACTGTAGGAAATACTGTCCAAAATAGAATGGGAATTCTGAATGTCTGTGACTTTTTCAGTTGTGCTTTGCTTATGTTACACTTGTTTTGTCCTAGATGACGAGTTTAGTGACATAGAGGACAGAGAAACCTACAAAGCCATGCTCATGCGAGACGAGAGGCGATTCAAGGCAGCAGATAAAGACGGGGATGGAACCGCCACAAAGGAAGAGTTCACCGCCTTCCTCCACCCTGAGGAGTTCAAATACATGGAGCACACTGTGGTGCAGGTGAGCTGGAAAGGGGCCTTCAGAAACCCAGTATTAAGAAAGACCTGGTTGTACACTAGAGGAGTATGTTTGTACAGTTGGAGCTGTTATGTGCTTCAGATCGAGAGAAATATTCGCTCATCCTTCTTATTCTACACTTGACAGGAAACAATAGATGATATCGACAAGAACGGTGATGGCAAGATAAATCTAGAGGAGTACATCGGTAGGTTGGTGGTTAAAAAGGAAACCTATGATATTGTTATCTTTGATACTTTGGTCCATTTTTGCACATAAATAGTGACACCGCCACATAAAACTCATAGCGAACATACATGTAATCATAAAGTACACATTTAAATCCAAGAAATTCAGTGATACCTTTAAATATTCATTGTGTTTTTGGTCTAAAGGGGACATGTACACTCGCGAGGACGGAGTGGAGGAGCCAGACTGGGTTAGCACTGAAAAGAAGCACTTCTCAGAGTTCAGAGATGTTAACAAGGTTTGCATCTCAACTGTTTTTATCATTGACTAGAAACAAGTAACCTGGAAAGAAATTATAGTGGAATAAACATGAACTTAGGGACCTGTTTATAAAAGTTATCCTGGTCTTAGCTACTAGTGAGATAGCATTCAATCAGTTATTAGAATCACATTTACAGCATTTGGCCGATGCTCTTCTCCAGGGCGACTTACAATTTGATCATTTTACATAGGTAGGCCATGGCGGTGTTAGGAGTCTTGCCCAAGGACTCTTATTGGTATAGTGTAGGGTGTTTGCCCAGGTGGGGATTGAACCCCAGTCTACAGTGTAGAAGGCAGAGGTGTTACCCTCTACACTATCCCAACCACCTGAATCACTGTCACTGGCCACATAGGTGCACTTTGTAACATCTTCCAGTGAGGCTTTATTACCATCATCATTTGTATTTATATACTGCCTTTGCAAAGTATGGCGGATAGAATTGGATGCTCTGGAGTAGTCACTAATGCCCATTGCCATTTGAGCTGTGGATGTTTTCTAGCATGATGGAGCTCCCGTCAAGACCTTTTGGATTAGTTGGAGTGATACAGAACTGCTCATCCGAGATCAGTACCTGACCTCACTAGTGCTCTTGTCGTACGCAATCAGTTCCTCAAAGCAATGTTCCAACATCTAGTGTTAGGGCTTCCCAGAAGAGTAGAGGCTGGTACTGCAGCAAAGGGGGACAAATTCCCTATTAATACCTTTAATTTCAGAAGAAATGTTGGATGATCAGGTGTCTACAAACTTTTGGATGCATAGTGTTCCCAGATAAATGGCATCTTTCTGCCATTTCTGCACTGTTACTTAACTACAGTGGCGCAACAACTCTTTCTAATCTTTTTCATCTTGCCTTTCAGGACGGTTTCCTTGATGGCACCGAAGTTGCCCAGTGGATACTGCCAGGAAATGTTGATCACGCTGATAATGAGGCCAAACATCTTATTCATGAGACAGATACGAACAATGTAAGTAAATGGTAGTAAAAGCTCTTAATTCCTTTGCTTTTCAATCATGCATGTAATTCAAGCACGTCACAGTGTAATTCCCATATGCATGTTGTAATTAAACCATTATCTATTGTTGGTATTATAATTACCAATCAATTGAATCATTCTTTCTTTCTCTGTCCCCTTCCCCTTCTCAACGAATCCCAATGGAACTTCAATTCAATTTAATCAGGATGATAAAATCACTAAGCAGGAGATTCTGGCTAACTGGAACATGTTCGTCGGGAGCCAGGCCACCAATTACGGAGAAGATCTCACCAGGAAACACGATGAGCTTTGATGCTTTCATGCTAAAGAGAAACAGCAGTGGGTTCTCATATAGGTCAAGGATTTGCAGGAAGGGTCAAAGTTACATGTAATAAGCAAATTACTGTTACATTTTTACATTAATAGATGGGTGGATTTAGTCCAAGGTAGGGTTAGAAGTCAGGGGTCAAGACCTAATGTTAGGAATCGGGAGTGTTCTTGAGGTGAGTCGGGACTGGGAGGGTACTTCAATCTAAAGCGAAATTCCAACAACTTTTCAAAATTTCTGCATAATTCAATTGAGGTGTAAACAGTCATTCAGAGTGGTTTGATGTCTTTACAGTGGTGGTGATGGGAACCAGGGGTCGCAATGTCTACAACACAAATACAGCCATTTTATTTACTATCCAAAATCACCAGTTAACCTACGTGCGTTTTCTTCTTACATGTGTTTTAGTATGTAATGTTGATGATGACAAAATAGTGATAAATCTAAAAGCAAAGCTTTGCCTTAGGCTGTACCTCAATACCATGAATGTATTAAATAAAATTAAGCCAAAACCCTTTTTAAGACTGTCATAAAACAAGGTCTCAGGGAGGAGGAAATATATTTGTAACAAGCCATAACTTTCTATGAGGGAGCTTTTAGAAACATTAAACATTAAAGACGTCTGGTTCCTATTACCACCACTGTGAAAAATTCTTACTTCGTAAGTTTTTCTATAAGAAATCTTCTCATTTCAAACCACTCTGCTTGACTTTGCTCACATCTTAATGATTTAATTATGCAAAAACATTGTAAAAAATCTATGGAATTCTCCTTTAACTGAAATCAGATTGTATTTATTAAGGCATCACATTACATCCATTAAAAGAAACGTTTACAGCATGTTTACATGCACATTGTGGTTGACAAACATTTATACCTGTTTTCCTTAGTTATGCAGTATTCCCAAAAGGCTGATGTTGCTAAGTAGAAATAAAAGCCATTAGTATTTTATAAAACTGTCTTAACAATTTTACCATTACAATTTCTATCCCTATGTAGGATTTGAAAATATAATTTTTGGTTAGTTTTAGCTGTAGATCTGTATGTGTGGCAGTGGCTCAGACCACAAAAGGAAAGAGCTCAAGAGTACAGTGCTATTCTGGGATAAGCTTGTGACTTTAAAAGCACATATAATACAATTCAGGCTTGTCATTACATATATAAAGGCATGATTATATCCATTTGGTCTATTCTTAGGTGTAAAAGACAACAGATACAAAAACTATAATGCTTCAGATTCACATGCAGTGTCACAATGGCTAAATAAAAAAGCACAAAAGTCTTATAGTAAGCTTTGCAGTGTGTATGGTCATCCTTAAATGATCAATGTATTGGAAAATTAGTTGATGTATGTAAAGTTCCAAAACATACTATTCACTATAAAGTCCATAGTCTATATATGAAAACTAAGCTGCAAAAACAGGTTGTTTTGAATTCATCAGTTTTGTGATGGAATGAAAAGCAACACATTTACAGGCTTGTTCAGTCTATAGAAGTGTGCTCTAGCTTGGACTGCGTTTTGAATAAGGACAGCCAATCAGAACAGAACTAATTTACATATATCAGTCTTAAACAGCCTGTTTATTTCTAAGGAATGAAAAGAGGTTGGAAAATAGTCATGTAAAAATGAATTATGGCCATTTTTGCCAAGTAAAAACACATAAAAGTTTTAAGTAGACGTCTGGGGAAAAAGAAATATGAAAAATGTTAAATATTGAAACTTTAAAGTACTAGTTATTTGGAGCAGGCAACAATAGCACAGAAGTAAATGACTGCAGATCACTCTGAGATGATTCATACATACAGGCCCAGAATATGGCTGAGCCATGGGGTCTGATACTAGAACTTTCCAGGTCTAAGTGTCATTCTGATTGCTGTGCAGGTTGCTTCAGAAGTGTTTGGTCCCTCCATGTTCTTGCTGCAGCACAGTGAGAATGAAAAAGGGCAGACACAGCTCTGTGACAACTCCTCTGCATAAATCCAGGCTAAAATATGTCTAGATGTAAGCTTTCAGCCCTGCTTAGCAACATTAGCAATGTAGCTCCGGTGCCAAGTTAGAGAAACAAAGTATAAACATGTCAACCACACTTCAGATAAATGGAAAGTCTTGGTCATTCTATCTTTTCAACACTCCACTATAGTCCTGTTGTGTGGTAGCCTAATGCATGTTTATAGGTTTATTGATGCACAAGAGTTGAGCACTGAAGAAAAGGCTATTTGCAGACATCTGAACAAACAGCGCTTGAATGGGCTGTTACAAACACAGCCCAGCTGTCTGGACATCACCTGTGGCTACCACTGGCAGGGAAGTGTTCGAAGGGAAGAGATGGGGAAGGCATAGAGAAAGACAATAAGGGATTAAGTTCTTGGGAGGAGAAAAACTTTGACTGTTTGCTGGCAACATATTTCTCTGTGAATTAAAAATAAAGGCCTTTTTTTTTAATTCTTGACTGATTTTTTCACTTTAATCAGTGAAATCAATATGTCATGTGTACTAAAACACCTAACATATGCAGTACATTGCAAGAAACAATATATAGTAATATAAGTGAAAACTTTTTAAATGTAGTCCACAAATCTGATATTTCTCATTATGACACTGTTGTAAGATTATACTAAGATTATTCCACCTGCTTCTGTACATTTTTACTTGTTTTAAGTGATTTTATCTAGTGAAAGTGTCTTATTCCACTGGCAAATTGTATTACTTGTTTTGAGAAATAATGACGATAATTTTCTTATTTCAAGAAAAAATACTGAACACAAGTAACATGATCTACTAGTGGAATAAGACACATTTATAAGATAAAACCGGTTAAAAACATGTAAAAATGTCTATAAATAAATTCAATAATCTCGCAATATTCTACAACAGTCTCATAATGAGAAATATTAGATATATTGACTAAATTTAAGATGTTTACACTCATCAAGCTTTATTTTTTTGCAGTGTGCTATGCACGAGTCAGAAGCCCCCCCTTTAGTCATTTAATTTCAAGTAAAAATGGAAATGGCCATTAAGTTGTTGATTTTCCAGTATCAGGAAAAAAAACAGAAAACATTGCCTCCACTCTTAACTTTCATAACAACGTTTTTTTCTGGAGTCTTTAGTTTTTTGTTTTTTTTTAAGAAATCTTAAGGGGTACTTTTCCACATTTCCAAAGTTCAGTCTTAGTAGTTGGTTGCACTTTCTGCTTTTCGAAATGTAATCTAAAACACATCAAATGATGTTGAGGTCTGGACTCTGTGGACACCGGCAACTTCTTTGCTTTATATACATATTTTCAGACCCATAGCGCTGAGTCATCGTCTCACAGTGGAAGGATGGACACAAACACCTGTGGATGTTTTCAGATCTGCAGGAGCTTGATTTTCTCCTCCCTCTCAAAGATGAAAGCTTTAAGTGCTGTTTATCTGATGGGGACTGGTGTTACAGCCCCAGTCAGGGGTTAGAACGTTTGTTGTTTTTGTAACACCAATAAATGAATTTATGCTTTAGTACCATTTGTTTCAACCCAGCAGATTAAAGCACATCTAATTCACATTGTTTGTTGCAGCATAAAACATTGAGCCTTATTCGCCAATTTCTTAGTTTTTTCTTAAATGTGTTCTTGAGAAAGGCCTAATTAAAATTTTACATCAGTTTCATGGTGTGTTCTTAAGCCGCAGAATTTTTCACACCTTTGTGCTCGTGTGTGTGTGCAGATTGTGCTCTTACCTAAAAACAAATCCCTAACACAGGTGAATGTCAGAGTCTTCATCTAAACTGCATGTGGGTTTTAAGAAGACATTTCTTCTTAAGAACAGTTAAGAATGAGACCCACTAATTGAATCAAATATCATTTGTCAACCGCAAGGCCTGTGGGACAGATCAGGCCCACCACACAATCCACTCAGGCCCACAAAAGTATTTTACTTTTCCATTAATATTAGCCCGTTTCACAATGGGCTGCACTACAGTCCTCAGCATGCACTGCAACGTAATGTGTTTTGACTCTCCTAACCCAACAGTAGTATATGGGACAGCGGTTACACCTCATGCTACATAATAGCAGTCTGCACTGGGGCAGTCGCGGGCTGGAGGTTAGGGAACTGGCCCTGTGACCAGAAGCTTGCTGGTTCGATCCTCAGTGCCGACAGTCAATGAGCAAGGCACCTAACCCCCAGTTGCACCCCAGGTGCTATGGATAGGGCTGCCCACCACTCCGGGAAAGTGCGTGTGTTTCACTTCACGGATGGGTTAAATGCAGTGGAATTTCCCCGTTTGTGGGATTAAAAAAGTATCACTTAACTTCATATCACACCAAAGTGATTTTCAGCTGCAGTTTGACCAACATCGACCAACAGTTCGACTTAACATTAGCTCAGAAACCGAGCCCAAGTCTTGGGGGTAGGTTTAAAAGACTGAGCTCCTGGGGACATTTAAATTTTTAATATTTCAAGTGTCTATGTAATATTTCAAGATCTACTACAAGTGCCTATATTTTACTGTTGAGGTTTTTGCATATTTTGGGGAAAAAAAAAAAAAAACAATGGCCAGTTTGGGTTACAGCACATTAATTAATAATGAAATAAAAAAAAAAAATTTCTCTGTCCTACAGATTTGATGAGATTTTTTTAATAAGACCTTTTCACTCGTTGAGTTTGACACTAGCTTAAATAACAGCCATTAGATAATTATGGAATAACATGCATGTCTACTAACAATGTGCATCTATTTGGAAGATGTTTCTGATGAAATGGCCAATGAGTGTAGGTACAAGGCTGGTGTAGCTAATAAACTAGCAACTCTGTGTACATTGCTTTATTTATTTTATTTTATTTATTTATTACCTTGGACACCTTCCCTTTGGTAAAGATGTTTCTTTAGGCATCTCATTTTATAACGCCTTTTCTGTTTTACCTATTTTATTATAAGACCCGCTATTGTACCTGCGATTTAGATGTGAATGGACTCCTCTGCACTACTTTCTCTGTTTTCTGTCTTCTGCACCTGCCAAACTATCTCCCCTCTGTCCCTGCTCTATTCTCAGGATGGCCGTCTCTCCAAAAGTGAGATCATGGACAAACTGGAAGAGATTAAGATGAGCACCATCACAGATTATGGGAACCTGTTGCTGAAAGGTCATGATGAACTCTGACACCATGACACATGAGAGATCTTGTTATTAAGTGGATGAAAAAGTAGCCAAATGACAGTTTCTGGATGGAAGTTTGTACATTAAAAGTTTTATTTTACAGAAAATAGATGAAGCTCTTTGCATTCCATTCTACCAAAACCAAATAAGAAAAAAATATATATATGCTGTTGAGATTCTAATATTTATTTTTTCAGTATGTATGTTATGCTTTCACAAAAAAAAACAACAACAAGACTATGGACAACAATGACTATAGTCACTATTCACCACGAGGAAGTAAACGCATGGTCAAATAATACTACATACAGCTTTAAAACTCCAGTCCACTCTTTATTGCTGAGTACTCAGGCCTGCATCACGGGTCTGGCCTCCTTTGCACAAAGATCCACTCCAGAGGCAGCAAAGCCAGTTCCACCCTGACAGGGACATCAGACAGAGAGAAAGACAGAAGGAGAGAAAAGAAAGAGGGATAACAGAGAGAGAACAAGTGAGAGAAAAGTGGGTAGCGGGAGAGTGCTGCAAGTCTTATTTCTCATCACAGATTCTTAGTACAATGAAATGAGGTAGGGCTATTATGATTACTCAACTAAACCTTGTAAAAAAAATATACGAGAGAAAAATAAAAGAATGTCCATTCATCCGTCTGTGGTCTGAAGAGCAGAAATTACTGACGAGCAATTAATCACAGGTGATACGATCATATCCCTCATGCTCTCCTTGTCTTATAGCATAACTTGTACGAGAACCTGAGGCCATTTATTGTTATAAAAGTGCAAAAATGAGACACCAGGACGGGTCAAATAATTTTTTGCAGCCCTGAAAAAGCTAGATAGAGTTTTTGGTTGAGCTGTGGACAAAGCAGGGATTGTCAGCGGTATAGTAGGCCAGTTGTGTTGGGTGGAGGTCAATATATCTAATTTATATATATATATATATATATATATATATATATATAATTTTTATATATATATATATATATATATATATATATATATATATATATATATAATTTATATATATATATATATATATATATATATATATATAATTTATATATATATATATATATATATATATATATATATATATATATATATATATATATATATATATATACACACACACACACACACACACACACACACACACACACACACACATATATATATATATATATATATATATATATATATATATATTTTTTTTTTTTTTTTTTTTTTTTTTTTTTTTTCCCCCCTACTTTGTTTTTGTTGCTCAAACTATGCTAGATGTTTAATATAAAACTTATTTTTAGTATCTTAAACCTTTTTAAAAATATTTTACACTGTGTAAACCAAACTCACTCATTCAGCGGAATTAATGTAACAGTACAAGGTTTTGTATTGTATTGAACTGTATCACAGTGAATCATATCAATGTTTTACGGCTAGCATTAAGGAACAAATTTAACTGAGATACTGTATTGAACTAAATTTTGAATTTTAAAAATGGTGATGCCCCTAAACAGAAATCTCCATTACCACCTATTGTATTATGACTGCCACATGATCAATACAGACACAAACAAACTCACCCTCTGTAGGACTATGATGTCATTCTCTTTCAGTTTGTCTCCTGACACCGGGTCAATCATGTCCTTGCGTATTAGCTTCTCCACACACTCCAAAGTGACCACAGATCCACTGAGAGAATGAGAGAGACCGAGAAAGTCTACTAGATTGAAAAACTAGAGCTGTTCACCAATAAAGAAATACAAATGATCACCTCAAACACTTACGAGGGTCTGAGCACTGCACAGGGCACAGAGTTACCCAGCGTGTCTTTAGTTACTCCACACACGTATCTGTCCTGAAAGACAAACAGGATTTACACAACATAAGCAGATCATTACTCTTAAATGAGGTTTGACAATTCGTCAAAAAAAAGAAAATGACTGGTCATCGAAGGCAATGAATTCTTTTTTTAGAATTTTTGAAAACTCTGGCCCGAGTTCCACATACAATATTTATGTGGTTTCATGTACCAAAAACAGCCATATTTCTTTCATAAAGTGTATTAAGGACTGATATATTTGAATAAGCTCTGTTTGATTAACAGCCCTGAGTTGCACTTTACTTACAAAGCAGTCTGAGCTGAAACACTCCTTATAATGTCAGTGTGAATGGGTGGGGCTGATAGGTGTTATATATGTACATATATACATAAACATACATATGTGTTTGATTTCAAGTCAGCACAAACAGTGAATTCCAAATGGGCTGCTTTTGCAGTACAGTTTCCATATATAATCTGCATGGACTCGGGAGTGAACAGTACGCTTACAAACTTCACCAGTGTTTACACTCTACAACAAATTTTAAGTATTTGGACATTTTTCACAATATATCATAAGTTTAATATTCCAAAACAAAAATATTTTTAAATTAGCACAAACTTGAACAGAAGGTTTTATGTTGTTTGTTAAACTGTGATAATGCTATTGATTTGAAATTTGGGATATGTGGTAAGGTGCAGCAAGATAAAGGGAATATTATCTCTCTACAGTCCACTGTATACTCACTTGGCGTGTGAGAAGAGCAACTCTGTCCAGGCTTGCGTCCAGCGGAGTGAAACGCACAGTAATCAGATCACTCATCTTCAGAGATTGGCCCGACATGGGACACTTCACTGTTTTTGACTGAAAAAAGACAAAATATTTATGTTATTAATATATGTCAATCAGGCAGCTGAATTCAGAAGTCAGTGGCTGCTTGCATTAAAGATCTTAAGTGAATTTTGGTCTTTAGTTTTCACCTACAAATGCCATTTCCTTGAATGAGCTGCAAAAAATCACTTCCGAAAGTGGAAATCGGAAAAAAAAATCCTCAAGGGGAGGCTAGGTTAAGAGTGCTTACAGTTAACAGTTGAAAAAAATTATTTGTGCAGTAAAACATTTATAAACCATTTTATTGCTTTATTCCTTAAGCATTCAACATGCATGAGTTTTTATGCAAGTAGACACTGCTCTCTATCTTTTATATCGATTCTCACATGCCACCCCAATTTACACAGAGATAGCAAAGAGATGGTAGGGCAACTGAGAGGGCACAATGACCTCTCAGTTGTGAATGAAGAGGGTCAAGGGCAGAAATAGGTGAGAGAGGAACAGTGAGATTGAAAGGAACAAACATACTGAGGTCACTATGACAGGCCAAAGAGGCAGTTGGCAGCTAATGTTACTTGTAAACCAAAGATCAGGCAGCGCATTGCTTAATACTAGAGCTGAACAAATCATTACTGGGAGATTGGCAATATCGACCCTGCAGAAGGTGACAATATTCAAATGCACCTTCTAACAAATCACAACGTTTTACTGTAAGATTTAAGCATCTAGACCAATTACAGTTCGCGATTAGTGCTTAAAACACTCATTATTAATCCTTCAGCATGTTTTAATACATTTAAAAGGTGTATTGATATCAAAATGTGAAGCAATATGATAGCAATCTGTAGCAGTATATTTGCAACGCTATTCCGTATCACGCAGTCATACACTGACCCTATAAAAGCCCAGGACGATTAGAGCAATGAGCAACTTACAGGTTTCTTCAGGAGCGTAGGTTTGGCCTCTGGAGTTAGGCTGGGGATCCAAAAGCTGGGAAGAGAGGATGAGGAGCTGGACACACTTGTACCTGAAGCTGAGCTTGAAGAACTGACTGAGGAGCTTACAGAGCCGTTTGGTGATGCCATCTCTTTAGAATGACCTTCAGAGACGTTGACATAAGGATTATTTGAATATCTACGGCAAAAACAGTTCATTATGATCATCCTGACCAACTGTTTGTCATACAAAATTGTTTGTGTGTGTGTGTGTGTGTGTGTGTGTGAGAGGAGAGGGAGATATTCTTGCATAAACGTGAATATGATGGGTATTATGATGAGCTTAAATGGTCAGTGGGGGACAAAGTACACTAATCCAGTACCTGAGTGAAAGTAGAGATATTCTTGGCAGATATTACTCAAGTAAAGGTGCTTTATTTACATTTTTACCAAAAAATCCAAGAGTACTTTTAAATGTGCTTAAGTATCAAAGGTAAAACTATTGTGAGAAATTCTAACAACCCAACATTTCCCCGCTTGTGTCTTCAGTTAAATAAAATATCACTTTGCAACCAAACTACAAAAATAAAAATAAAATAACACACACACACAATTACAAAATCTCTCTTTCCAAAAGCTTGTCATAATTGACCAAGCCTTGTTACAGTTGCTAAGCTATAGCTACACATTCAGATTTTGTGAAATTGTTTATTTGCCAAAGTGCCTCATATTCTTTCATATATTAAGGAAAAATCTAATTTTTACTTTGAAGTATCAAGCAGAAAGTACTAGTACTTAAAGTAAAAGTAGGCTGTTGGTGTGAAATGCAGTGAAGTTGTGAAAATGGAAATACTTTAATAAAGCACACTTTAGGAAAAAACATAAGTATAATAACGAACTCTGTGTACTTTGTTAAGGTCTACCACTGAAATACAGTGAACCACAAGCAGCCTCATTTGTGTCATTGCTCTGTAATAGCTTGTCATGTTTGGTTGATATTAATTTATTTATGGATTTATGTATGCATCCATTCATTAATGTATTTGTTTAGATTTACCTCAACAGCATATCAGAAAATATTACAATATGCTCATTTTTTGTGTCCTAATGAAGGCCTGAGAATGCCGTAATGTGTCATTTTCAAGCATATTTCTGACATTATCATACATATTGCCATGTGTTAATAAAGGCTTTTTATACTTCTCTTAACATGTTGTGCCTGGGAATTTCTTTGCTCTGGGATATATTTTACACATGCCTCGTGGATTTATGGAAAGGTTGGTTATTTGATGGTTCCAGCAAGGAACTGTGACTGAATTTGCTGCATCCATGCACCTGGAGCACCAGTCTTTTTGCCTCATTTTGTGACCTCTGCTGCTCTTCTTCAATTCCTTTTTTTCCATATTATGATATAAATTTGAGTTCACATTCCACCACCCCTTGTGGGTGTATAAGTATTTATTTTATCAGTCGAACTGAACTGAAATCTCCTCTTGTACCTGAGATGAAGGGATTGATTGGCTTGGAAACAATGCTGCCCTCCCTCTTTTTGAACTTCTCTACTTTCTCTCTCTCCTCTGAGCATGATTCCAGCTGGCCTTCACTCTTCAGTGCCTGCTTTTGCTTTTCAAAGGCCTGAGTGAGACAGAGAGATAGAGAGAAAGACAAACAGACAGACAGAATGAATAACAGCATTAGCAGGGGGAAATATATACAGCATAAAAGGCAATGGCGCCACAGCCTTCACAAACCTTCATCTTCTTGGCAATCTCAGTTTTCTGATGGAGGATGTACTCCAGTATGGCCTCTCTTTCATAGAGGTACCCATCTTTACTGCAAAACACAACAGACACATATAAACAACCATTCAGATCTCGCAAAATCAATGAAGTATTTCTTGTGTTTTGCATTTTTGTTGTTGTTCAAGCTTATGTTATATAATGAAAACAAATAGAACCCAGTAGTGCATACAATAGCAAACAGATATGTCAGATCTACACAAGTGTGTGTTCACTTATTCAGTTACAGTTCATAATTCATTTTCCTGCTAGACACATTTTCAATTTAATGTAGTTCAATTCAGAGTGGTTTGATATGAAGTAAACAATTCTGGAGAAAACTATTGAATTAGATATGCTCATAGTAATGGTGATATAAATGAGGCCCTGGTCCCCAAGATGTTGGCCCACAACTTTTTTATACTTAGATATACTTTTGAGCTTTGTAAGGAAAAATATAACCCTAAGAAAAAATTGATTTAATATTATTTAATTGTTATTAATATTGCATGTAAATACTCAGAAAACACATGCAAGTTCACTGGAGTTTTTATGTTGTAAATAAAATTGTTTTTTTGAGTTGCACATTGTGTCCCCAGGTTATCACCTCCACTATAAAGAAACCTTTAAACTGTAAGAGTCTGGAAGTCTCTCTACAATGAACCACTTTATATCAAACCATACATCTCAACGACCAGACTTTAGATTTAGAAAAATCGGTGGAACTGCTTTTTATGCCTCAAATCAGTGATACTGCAAAGCATTGAGTTTTAGCCTGTGAACACTATAAAACTTGCAATGTAAACATATAATAGAATTAACGTATTATAATGATGTATGCACACAGCTTATACAGACTATGGCTGTGTCTGAACTACCCACGTTACAACCGGGTCTTTGCATGGCTGTAATGAGAGGCAGCAGCAGTCGAAATCTTTAACCGCATCTTTTCCCAGGCGAACCCTCTGAGTCCCGTATCCAGAAGCAGCTTAAATGGAGAGAAACAATAAAGTCCATGAGAGAACAGCACGATTAACGCGAAGTAAAACGACAAACTGAACTAAAACGGTCAGCGGTCTTTCTCGAATTTTCCGTTCCGCCTTAAACGGTGCGCCAGAATTTAACTGCTGCATCACTTAAGGTGGAACGGGACAATCCGAACAAGAAGCTGGCGAATAAGACGCTAACTTCGGCGTCGTACTGAAACCAGCCAACCTGTATCCTTCTTCTTCTCATGGTAGGTGTACACGGCCCCCGCAGTGCAGTTCTTCCCATGTCGCGTCATTTTCGGTTATAGATGCTTTAATAAAGCAGAATTATGGTTTTATACTTAAGCTTATAAACACACAACCTCAACGGACGTAGCAGAAGAACTGCTGAGCTGCTGTAAATCAAACGTAAACTCCTGTGTTAGTATCTCCAACTGTATTTTAATGCACGTTTTTCTGACGGTGGGCGATATTATACCAACATTAGACGCCACGTGAGACACTAATAAAGAACAATTCTTTACAATTAACGCAGAAAATCAAATAAACAAAGCAGAATTTTTAATGATGCTACTTGTTTACCTCGCTCCTAGAAGAACGGGAAGTGGCCCTAACGCTTCCTCTTCTTGATTTAACGACGGGCTATCAAAATAAAAGTCCATGGTCGTCCCGGCAGGTGACGCTCAGAATCGCTCTCAGCGTAAAAAGTTATAACGCGGAGTCTATACAAGTAGCGTTTAAAGTTATCAAATGTCCTTCTTGACACGATATTTAAAAATATACTACAACTACTACTAAAAACAATAGGCATAATACTAATAAAGAAAGAAGAAAATTTTAGCATAAAAGCTTTTTTGGAGAAAAGCTGACTGGCTAAGTCGCCATTATATTCAAGGAGCCATTGTGTTGCTTGGCAACAGCTGTCTTTCGGTAACGAACGTCTTTGCTTGGCGGAAAAATAGTTTATGATTGTTATTCATATTAAAATAAAATATGCAGTAAAAGTAGTATATTTTATCATATGTGTTGTGTCGCTGTATAAACGCGTCGTGCTTAACATCATCACGGGTAAAATCAGTAACGTTAACTCGGGACCTGGCTGACTTGATGTTATTCCTGAAGACTGAGCAGAGAGAGAGGCGCTGAGGCAAACGACACATTTAACTTATAACGTAAGTTATTTCAACCAACATGTGATGTTTTACTTATTTTTGTCATAAAAGTGAAGAAATGTCATTTAATTTACGAGTTTTGTAATAAAAATGTGACAGTCTTCCGAACACTGAGGGAATTATATTTATTATACTGTCATCATACGCCGTTACCTGTACATATCTGCACATATTTATTCAGTACTGTCATTATACGCCGTTACCTGTACATATCTGCACATATTTATTCAGTACTGTCATTATACGCCGTTACCTGTACATATCTGGACATATTTATTCAGTACTGTCATTATACGCCGTTACCTGTACATATCTGCACATATTTATTCAGTACTGTCATTATACGCCGTTACCTGTACATATCTGCACATATTTATTCAGTACTGTCATTATACGCCGTTACCTGTACATATCTGGACATATTTATTCAATATTGTCACTATACGCCGTTACCTGTACATATCTGGACATATTTATTCAATATTGTCACTATACGCCGTTACCTGTACATATCTGGACATATTTATTCAATATTGTCATTATACGCCGTTACCTGTACATATCTGGACATATTTATTCAGTACTATCATTATACGCCGTTACCTGTACATATCTGCACATATTTACAACCACAATTCCAATGAAGTTGGGACGTTGTGTAAAACATAAATAAAAGCATACGATGATTTGCAAATCCTTTTCAACCTATATTCAATTGAATACACTACAAAGGCAAGATATTTAATGTTCAAACGGATAAACTTTATTATTTCTTGCAAATATTCACTCATTTTTAATTTGATGCCTGCATCACACTCCAAAGAAGTTGGGACAGGGGCAACAAAAGACTGGGAAAGTTGAGGAATGCTCAGAAAACACCTGTTTGGAGCATTCCACAGGTGAACAGGTTAATTGGAAACAGGTGAGTGTCATGATTGGGTATAAAGGGAGCATCCCTGAAAGGCTCAGTCGTTCACAAGCAAGGATGGGGCGAGGTTCATCACTTTGTGAACAACATTGCAAGGAATTTAGGGATTTCATCATCTACAGTCCATAATATCATCAAAAGATTCAGAGAATTTGGAGAAATCTGCAAGTAAGCGGCAAGGCAGAAAACCAGCATGGAATGCCTGTGACCTTCGATCCCTCATGCAGCACTGCATTAAAAACCGACATCATTCTGTAACGGATATTACCATATGGGCTCAGGAACACTTCAGAAAACCACTGTCAGTGAACACAGTTCGTCGCTCCATCTACAAGTGCAAGTTAAAACTCTGCCATGCAAAGCGAAAGCCAGATATCAACAACACCCAGAAACGCCGCCGGCTTCTCTGGGCCCGAGCTCATCTGAGATGGACTGACGCAAAGTGGAAAACTGTCCTGTGGTCTGACGAGTCCACATTTTATATTGTTTTCGGAAATCATGGACATCGTGTCCTCCAGGCCAAAGAGGAAAAGGACTGTCCAGATTGTTATCAGCGCAAAGTTCAAAAGCCAGCATCTCTGATGGTGTGGGGGTGTGTTAGTGCCCATGGCATGGGTAACTTGCACATCTGTGAAGGCACCATTAATGCTGAAAGGTACATGCAGTTTTTGGAGCAACATATGCTGCCATCCAAGCAGCGTCTTTTTCAGGGACGTCCTGCTTATTTCAGCAAGACAATGCCAAGCCACATTCTGCACGTGTTACAACAGCGTGGCTTCATAGTAAAAGAGTGCGGGTACTAGACTGGCCTGCCTGCACTGTCTCCCACTGAAAATATGTGGCACATTATGAAGCACAAAATATGACAACGGAGATCCCGGACTGTTGAGCAACTGAAGTTGTACATCAAGCAAGAATGGGAAAGAATTCCACCTGCAAAGCTTCAACAATTAGTGTCCTCAGTTCCCAAACGCTTATTGAGTGTTGTTAAAAGGAAAGGTGATGTAACACAGTGGTAAACATGCCCCTGTCCCAACTTCTTTGGAACGTGTTGCAGGCATCAAATTTAAAATGAGTGAATATTTGCAAAAAACAATAAAATTTATCCATTTGAACATTAAATATCTTGTCTTTGCAGTGTGTTCAATTGAATATAGGTTGAAAAGGATTTGCAAATCATCGTATTCTGTTTTTATTTATGTTTTACACAACGTACCAACTTCAATGGAATTGGGGTTGTATTCAATATTGTCATTATATGCCGTTACCTGTACATATCTGCACATATTTATTGCACTGCACTGTACATATCTGCACATATTTATTCAGTATTGTCATCATTCGCTGTTACCTGTACATATCTGCATATATTTATTCAGTATTGTCATTATATGCCGTTACCTGTACATATCTGCACATATTTATTCAGTACTGTCATTATACGCCGTTACCTGTACATCTCTGCACATATTTATTCAGTATTGTCATTATACGCCGTTACCTGTACATATCCGGACATATTTATTCAGTATTGTCACCATACGCTGTTACCTGTACATATCTGCACATATTTATTGCACTGCACTGTACATATCTGCACATATTTATTCAGTATTGTCATCATACGCTGTTACCTGTACATATCTGCATATATTTATTCAGTATTGTCATTATACGCCGTTACCTGTACATCTCTGCACATATTTATTCAGTATTGTCATTATACGTCGTTACCTGTACATCTCTGCACATATTTATTCAGTATTGTCATTATACGCCGTTACCTGTACATATCCGGACATATTTATTCAGTATTGTCATCATACGCTGTTACCTGTACATATCTGGACATATTTATTCAGTATTGTCATTATACGCCGTTACCTGTACATCTCTGCACATATTTATTCAGTATTGTCATTATACGCTGTTACCTGTACATATCTGCACATATTTATTAAGTACTGTCATTATACGCCGTAACCTGTACATCTCTGCACATATTTATTCAGTATTGTCATCATACGCTGTTACCTGTACATATCTGCACATATTTATTAAGTACTGTCATTATACGCCGTTACCTGTACATCTCTGCACATATTTATTCAGTATTGTCATTATACGCCGTTACCTGTACATATCTGCACATATTTATTCAGTACTGTCATTATACGCCGTTACCTGTACATCTCTGCACATATTTATTCAGTATTGTCATTATACGCCGTTACCTGTACATATCCGGACATATTTATTCAGTATTGTCATCATACGCTGTTACCTGTACATATCTGCACATATTTATTCAGTATTGTCATCATACGCCGTTACCTGTACATATCTGCACATATTTATTCAGTATTGTCATCATACGCTGTTACCTGTACATATCTGCACATATTTATTCAATACTGTCATTATACGCCGTTACCTGTACATATCTGCACATATTTATTCAGTATTGTCATCATATGCCGTTACCTGTCCATATCTGCATATATTTATTCAGTATTGTCATTATACGCCGTTACCTGTACATATCTGCACATATTTATTCAATACTGTCATTATACGCCGTTACCTGTACATATCTGCACTGTCTTTGAACATTAAATATCTTGTCTTTGCAGTGTGTTCAATTGAATATAGGTTGAAAAGGATTTGCAAATCATCGTATTCTGTTTTTATTTATGTTTTACACAACGTACCAACTTCAATGGAATTGGGGTTGTATTCAATATTGTCATTATATGCCGTTACCTGTACATATCTGCACATATTTATTGCACTGCACTGTACATCTCTGCACATATTTATTCAGTATTGTCACCATACGCCGTTACCTGTACATATCTGCACATATTTATTCAGTATTGTCACCATACGCCGTTACCTGTACATATCCGGACATATTTATTCAGTATTGTCACCATACGCCGTTACCTGTACATATCTGCACATATTTATTCAGTATTGTCACCATACGCCGTTACCTGTACATATCCGGACATATTTATTCAGTATTGTCACCATACGCCGTTACCTGTACATATCTGCACATATTTATTCAGTATTGTCACCATACGCCGTTACCTGTACATATCTGTACATATTTATTCAGTATTGTCATCATACGCTGTTACCTGTACATATCTGCATATATTTATTCAATACTGTCATTATACGCCGTTACCTGTACATATCTGGACATATTTATTCAGTACTGTCATTATACGCCGTTACCTGTACATCTCTGCACATATTTATTCAGTATTGTCATTATACGCCGTTACCTGTACATATCCGGACATATTTATTCAGTATTGTCACCATACGCTGTTACCTGTACATATCTGCACATATTTATTGCACTGCACTGTACATATCTGCACATATTTATTCAGTATTGTCATCATACGCCGTTACCTGTACATATCTGCATATATTTATTCAGTATTGTCATCATACGCTGTTACCTGTACATATCTGCACATATTTATTAAGTACTGTCATTATACGCCGTTACCTGTACATCTCTGCACATATTTATTCATTATTGTCATTATACGCCGTTACCTGTACATATCTGCACATATTTATTCAATACTGTCATTATACGCCGTTACCTGTACATATCTGCACATATTTATTCAGTATTGTCATTATACGCCGTTACCTGTACATATCTGCACATATTTATTCAGTATTGTCATCATACGCTGTTACCTGTACATATCTGCATATATTTATTCAATACTGTCATTATACGCCGTTACCTGTACATATCTGGACATATTTATTCAGTATTGTCATTATACGCCGTTACCTGTACATATCTGCATATATTTATTCAGTATTGTCATCATACGCCGTTACCTGTACATATCTGCACATATTTATTCAGTATTGTCATCATACGCTGTTACCTGTACATATCTGCATATATTTATTCAGTATTGTCATCATACGCCGTTACCTGTACATCTCTGCACATATTTATTCATTATTGTCATTATACGCCGTTACCTGTACATATCTGCACATATTTATTCAATACTGTCATTATACGCCGTTACCTGTACATATCTGCACATATTTATTCAGTATTGTCATTATACGCCGTTACCTGTACATATCTGCACATATTTATTCAGTATTGTCATCATACGCCGTTACCTGTACATATCTGGACATATTTATTCAGTATTGTCATTATATGCCGTTACCTGTACATATCCGGACATATTTATTCAGTATTGTCACCATACGCTGTTACCTGTACATATCTGCACATATTTATTGCACTGCACTGTACATATCTGCACATATTTATTCAGTATTGTCATCATACGCTGTTACCTGTACATATCTGCACATATTTATTCAGTATTGTCATTATACGCCGTTACCTGTACATATCTGCACATATTTATTCAGTATTGTCATCATACGCTGTTACCTGTACATATCTGCACATATTTATTCAGTATTGTCATTATACGCCGTTACCTGTACATATCTGCACATATTTATTCAGTATTGTCATCATACGCCGTTACCTGTACATATCCGGACATATTTATTCAGTATTGTCATCATACGCCGTTACCTGTACATATCTGGACATATTTATTCAGTATTGTCATTATACGCCGTTACCTGTACATATCTGCACATATTTATTCAGTACTGTCATTATACGCCGTTACCTGTACATATCCGGACATATTTATTCAGTATTGTCATCATACGCCGTTACCTGTACATATCTGGACATATTTATTCAGTATTGTCATTATACGCCGTTACCTGTACATATCTGCACATATTTATTCAGTATTGTCATCATACGCCGTTACCTGTACATATCTGGACATATTTATTCAGTATTGTCATTATACGCCGTTACCTGTACATATCTGCACATATTTATTCAGTATTGTCATCATACGCCGTTACCTGTACATATCTGCACATATTTGTTCAGTATTGTCATTATATGCCGTTACCTGTACATATCTGCACATATTTGTTCAGTATTGTCATTATATGCCGTTACCAGTGCCTCCTGGTACAGTCATCATTGCACTGCGTCTTTCATCTCAGGTTATTGATTTTATACCAGATTGTTGTATTTTTCTGTTTGTTTATATGCCTGTAGATAGGAGATTTTTTAAATATGTATTCTTCCTGTTATACTGTTATACCTATCTATCTATCTATCTATCTATCTATCTATCTATCTATCTATCTATCTATCTATCTATCTATCTATCTATCTATCTATCTATCCATCTATCTATCTATCTATCTATCTATCTATCTAAATGTAAGTTAGCATGCTAGCTAGTTAGCTTTACATAACAAACTTGTCAGCATCTCTTCGAACCTGTCAGTTTCAGTGTTAGCACCGCACTGACCGGTATTAACTAAGTTAGGAAATATTGATGTCATATATGTAGCATATCACCAAAAACAAGTAAAATGCATAAAATAAAAAATACATTATACTTCACATTGTAAATAGATCCTTTTATGATGCCTTTCCTTCCAGCCAGTATGTTTTATTTACTATCCCTGACGGTTTGCTTCAGTCAGTTGATGTGAGTGGCTAGATTACCCACATAGAGCATCTTGATATGTCTTTATAACTCTTTCACCAAGGGACTCTTTCACATGTGCAGCAGAGTAAAGAAGAAACCAGGCTGTAAACACTTCATCCCTTGATACCTTAAGAACTTCAGTCAAATGTAACAGCACTATTACATGCAATAAAATAGTAACTGTTTTTACTTAAAATAGAAATGAAATAGAAATGTTTGTATATGACTATTATTGCTTGCTACGTAGAGTAAATGGAGCAATGTGGTGATGCTAGAAGAACAAGTTTTGCATTTTGGGTATGCAGCATTCACATTGACTCCTGTAGTAAAATGTAAATGTAAAATAACAACAAAATAAAATGTCCCCATAGAATTTAATAGCACCCAGCTGTGTCAGCATAACACAATTTTGTATTTATTTATGGCTCACATTCATTTATGGCTCACAGATAAAAACATGTAGGCTTATTAATAAATTTAGGTTATGTAATTCTGTGTTGTTCAATGCGCTGAAAGGATTTGTGAAATGTTGTCAAATTAAAAAAGTTGGTGGACAAATAACTTATTAAATGTCAAGACTACAGTATTGCAAACCCTTACGTTTTTAAATACCCCCCCCCCCCCCCAAAAAAAATACACAACTGCAGCTTGTTCCACTGGCCACATGGTGGCAACTGAGGACTTAATTGTCGTCATCGTCATCATTGTCATCCTCAAAGACGTCTGCGACCGTCCTGAAAAGTGGAATGACATGTTTCAGTATAGCATACATACATGCGTAACATATTCATAGCATAAGGCTAAAAATAGTTTATAAAAAAAATAGTTTATAAAACTTATGTAATGAAGTGTGTCTTACTTGTAGATCGATCCAGTCACAGAGTCTACAAATCCACCTTTCAAAATAAACAAAATAAATGAAGTATATACACATATATATTAAATAAATAGAGCATCATGTTGTCCTGTTAATACAGCTCTTACCTGGCTGGCACACGGTGTCACAAACAGGACAGACAGCACACATATTGCACACCTGAGAAGAGACATTTTTGTCATTTTGAAAACACTTTGTTAAAAGCTTTTGATTAAAAGAAGAGACTTTTGTACATAATATAATTTCTCAACCAAAAATGAAGATAATCTCTTTTTTATTTTGGCCTCACAAGCAGATTTTATTTTATATTGGCAGCTCGTTGTTCCTCAGTCAAATTTAACCCATAATTGGAGTTTTCGTCCTGGCTGTCAAGGCTTAAGCTGAACTGCCTACAAACATTACCACAACATTTAATTCATTACCAGCAGCTCATCACATCTCTCAGTGTAGACACAGCTGAGGCATGTATGGCCTTTAACAGTCTGACCAGGGGCAGATTTAGGAGCAGGCCCACAAGGGCACTGGCCCCTAAAGAAATCTGATTGGCCCCTCAAGTGCCCCCCACTCCAGACACTCACCCCTTCAAGCACATAACTGACAAACTCTTACCTTTCAGTGAAATTGCTGGATTTGAATGTTGAATATGCCATTCAAGTGACTTGTGTAGACTGAAAGAGTTTCATGAGTGCTGGCAGTTAATAATGACTTAATAATGCTAAAGTTACTGGAAATCAGTGTTTTAATGGTACTGATAAATTAAACCTCTTCTGTGCAATAGAAGCTTCTTCAACACTTTGTTTCATTTTCACATATTGCTGCTCTTGTAACGAAACCTCATATCTCCATTTTTGTAATTTTTCAGTTATTGACATAATTTGAAAGTGTCGGTTGTGCTTGACATTGTACGTAAATTTTATGATAAATGGACTAAAAGAAATTAACAGAAATTACTTGGAAAAAAGTCTGGTTCCATTGACTTACATTAAAAGTAAAGTAGGTTTTTTCCTTCTCCTATAAAGTTAAACTTTTGGAGATGAGGTTTTGGCTACTGTGAGTAAATTATCATCATTTACAACCAGGACAATCAGGTACCACTTTGTTTTTGTCTGAAATTCATGTGGAACACATTGATTTCAGTGAACTGTACTCCATATAAGAGCTAAGCAATCATGTGCAAATTAAGTGTTTTGTCTGCAAGTGGCATTTATGATGTAAATGTAGGCCTTTCAGCAGACAGAACAAAAATGACAGTGAGTTTTTAGAATGGCCTCTATTTACAGTAACTGTTGAGGATGGATCTTACAAGGACATGTTTGCCAAATGTTCTACACACTGGCCTTGGTATAGTAAGCAGTAGATTATTTTAAACAAATAATCCAAAATACAATACAATTTTTGTCATGACTTGAATTGCCATAGTAGTTGAACTCAATGAACTGGATTATTCTACAACAAGGGCACCCAGTCCTGGTGTCACGATTGGCCCCTCCCAGTCCTCCATGAGCTTTTGTTTTGTTTTGGTCTTGTCCATGTGCTTTTGTTTTGTTTCTTCCCGGTCCTGCCCCCTTGTTTCCACCCTTGATCATTTTCACCTGTGTTTTCTAAACCCTCTTGTTAATCACCTGTGTCTCGCTAACCAGTCTCTGTATTTAAGCCCTGTGTTTTTCCCTAGTTGTTTGCTGGTCTTTGTTTGGGCTTTTATAGTGTATCGTATGGTGTTCTATCTTCTGGCCTCCATTATTTGTCCTAGTCTCTGTTTTTGTGTTTAGTCTGTTTTCCTTTTTGTCATGTCTGTCCATCCAGGTCTCTGTGTTGGCTCTTTGACCCTGGACTGTCTTGACCCTGATTATGGATTTGCCCCTAATAAACCTCGCTTCTCTCAGCATATGCGTCCGCCTCAATATCGCTCCACGGCCGTTACACCTGGTCCTGGAGATCCAACACCCTGCAAAGTCTCTAGCCCTAATATAACACACCATTCATTAATAAATGCCCTCAGAGGCATTTAAAAATTAGACACATGTGTGTTGGATTTGAACTCTCCAGGGTGGTGGGTCTCTAGGACCAGGACTGATCCTCTCTATAGCAACTAAGTGTTTACCCCTAGAAAGGCACCATAATGCTTCAATTTCATTTAAAATCACTAAATAGGTAAATTGTCCAAGCCTCTTGACCCTGTACAAGGAGCTGGTTTCTGAACTTGTCCCGTATGAATTTTGCATGTCTGAATTTGGTAGTTTTGAAATTATTAGCATCATAAAATGTATACAATGAATAAAATATCACTGCTGTCTGACCAAAACCTTGTATGTCCAAAATTAGAACTATACAGGAGAGAGAAAAAACACTGTACTTTTAATGTACATCAATAGAACCAGACTTTTAAAAAGTCATTTCTTTTGATCTATCCATCCTGAAATTTACACACAATATAAAGAACATCAGGCATTTTGAAATGTCAAAATCTGAAAAGTGACAAAAACAGAGATGCTAGATATACTGTGTATTGTGAAAATGTATTTAAGGATTGTGATATAAAGTGTTTTTGCCATATCGCCCACCCCTACTCAGTAGGAAATGTTCCTTAGTAAAACACTAACATAGCAATAAATATCAATCACATAAATACAGTAAGTAGTGGTTTTATGTATGTTGAAGTGTTTGCTTAACAATTTCCAGACCTTTTCTCGAAGAAGCTTGGTATTTGAAGTTAGCATGCAGCACCTACTTCATGTACTCAGTCCTTCCTTAAATTGTATCAGGTATGCTGCTGATGGAATACAACTAATTTGTGTGAAGGCTGAAAGCATTTGTGAGAAAATTGGGAACCAAACCTCTGTTTTTACAACCAACTCATAAAATATTACTTTTTGAAGTCAAGAAAGTCTCGTTCATTTCTATTGTATTTGTGTATTGTATATTTATTTGTACTTTTGTTTGTAGTTTGTGTTTGTATTTGTTTAGTTGTAATTATGTTGTGATATGATGTTTTACACCCTAAAGCACTCTTGCTTCTGAGATAAAATGGTTTTAACCCCTTGAATGGCCAGAGCCCATCAGTTTGCGTTGAAGTCCTTGTAGTTAATAAATAATAAGCCTTAGTATGTAATAAGCCTAGGATTTTAATGGGTTAAACAATCCGTTTAGATGCTGAAGACTTGCACAGTGTGTATGTTTGGGAATGTGTGTGCGAGATGTTTCTCACCTCACAGTATTTGCAGTGCTTTGACTTGTCTCCCTTTTTACATGGGCATTTGTCACAGCTGTCGCAATGCTGAGGGAGAGAGATAGGAGTGAACAACGATTGCAACAAACTTCACAACACAGAGATGTCTCAGATGACAAGGTAGGTGAATGAAGTACTCAACCCTTAGAATACGAGACATATTACTTGTGTTTTGCTATAATTACATAATTACAAATTGAATTATGCTATGGTTTTAGTATTGTATTTTCTGTGTAGACCAGTTCAAGTGTGCATTTCTGATGTTTTTGTGTTTGGAGCAAAAATGTAAAGGATGATTTTACTTTCCACAAAAGAAGCCAAAACAGGTACACAGTATTAACTTTTCGGAATAAAATGTCTCATCTTCTACTTACAAACACAAATGTGGTATGGATTGAAAGTCCAAACTTTTGAATAAAATTCAGCTATTTCTCACTGGAGCCTTGAATTGATATTGAATTATAAGACGCTTTGTTTATCGCCTACAACTTCTAAGGGTTAGATTCCTAAACTCAGTGCATATATTCTGTTTATACCGAAATTACTCAGAGCTACAGAAAAAGTAATTATCTTATACTAAGTAATGCCATATCAAAGGCCGATATTAAAGCTTCCTGTCAGCGTTGTTAAAAACAGTGTAGGGGTAGAGTGCAGTTTGACTGTAGCTGGAGCTGACATGCTCCTCTTCCATGCTATGAAAGTCCCCCAATAAGTCCTACCTCACAGTGGGCACAGAGCTTGCAGATAGATCCTGCATGGTAGTCTTCATCTTCATCATCATCTGTAAAAAACGTCATTCGTTCTCTTTATAAATGAAACCATTCCTCGTACATATTTGTATGTGTGTATATTTGTTTTATTCACATAGAATATAAATAGTGCAAAAATGTTAGATTGATTATTCTCATTCATTCATCCCCCCACTTGCTCAATTCTGGAGTACTGAACAAATAGGCATGCTAATAAATGATCACTACATAATGGATATTTATAGTTTCAAAAGTTACATATTACTGCACTTATGATATGCTGTATATCATGTATAAGAACTCTTTATGTGAAAATGCACTGCATACAAGTTTTTAAAGGTTTTAACCTAAAATGGTTAATTTAGCTGTCTTAAAAAATTGAACTTTAAATAATATGTTAGCGGAATGTAAGACAGAGATATGTTCTGTTAACGTACTATCAGACGTTCAGTGACCTTAAAAATTTAAAGCAGCCCAGTTACTAAGATAACAAGTGTATGAGTTTTGTATAGACTACATACATTTTGCAATCAATAATTCAGAGAAACTGACTGAGATTTTTTATGATTTGTAGCCATTCCAACTGTCGTCTGGCTGGTTCTTACCCCAAACTTCTCAAATCCCAGTGACTCCTGCTTACCTTTATTAAGTGTGCTCCTACAGCACTCCTTAATACACTTTAAACTGTGATCAAGTTCAAGCTGTAGGCAACAGAGCACACCATGGACCTCAGGATCATTTGATTTATTCCATCGTTTCAAAGTGGGGTGAACATGTGATGTGTGGTGGAATACACTATTGTGCTGAATTCACACCAGATATTACAGTCAACAGAGAGTGAAAAAACATTACATAATTAAAAAAAAGATAAACAACAGAGAAAGAATAAAGTGTCAGTCATATCCATGTATGTGAAACTGGCAATAACAGTCATCTCCTAAAAAGTGTTGTGTTCCCTTGTCATACATCTTATTTGGGAGTGTATAATTTTGGTGAATTCACATTCTCTCTCTTTTGCTACCTCTCTGCTGGTAGCCATACTACTGCAGTCATGCTTTCTTAAAGTTATTTAAAGTTAACACCACAAAGTTGAATAAACCAGACATGTTACAGTGTTTGCATTATTCATGTATGTGGGATTGAAGCATAACTATCAAACATTCTCACACCAATTAACCAATTAATAAGTCATTCAAATATGAAAACATTAAAATATCCAATAAATTACAGAATAAGCATTTAAAGATCATTTCGTTCTTTATACAGAGGCTGAGGAGATGATTTTTGTTGACAAATGCTTTAAGAATGAGAGTACAGTTAAGCATTCAGTTTGTAAACATGTTTAGAAAGCAAAAAAGAGCTAGAGATTAGCATGTAACAGGGTATGTATGTAAATATGAAAAAAGCATAAATGATATATAAATACGGTTTAAAAACACACAAAAGTTACAAAAGGACAAACCAGGGTAGCACACGTTACATTTGTTTTGGTGCTATATAACATACAGTTATGGAGAATCTCTACAGAGAAAGAATGAGATCTGAGAGATGTAGAGAAAGAGAGAGAATCTTGAATTATTTAATCCAATCAGTCTGTATCGTGGGTCTATCCAACCTCCTCCTGTCTCTCTCTCTCTATCAGCCCCCACTATACTCTGTCCTCGGTTCTGTCCTGCTCTCTACTGTCCTAGTCCCAATGCCCTGCTACATCTCACTGTCTCTCCTTCTTTCTCTGTAGTTTCACATGGAGACACAAGTCCAGATAAATCCAAATTCGAACGGGGTGGACGAAGGGAAGAAGGGACCCCACTCTTTCAAACGAGACACAAATCAAAAAATGATTCTGATCTATAGAGGCAGCATGAGGCCTGGGGCACAGACTGCAGCGCCGGATTTTGCTTTTTCTCTTTTAAGTCCTCAGTTCATAAGTACTGTACTGTACTGCGCTTCAGGACTTGACACAGTCCGCCTTCAGAGGGCCCACAGAACTCATAGCTCTATTTAAGCAGGGAAGAGAAGACAGAGAGAATCAGAGACAGCCAGGTTGATGGAAAGCTAGAGAGGGGAGGAGGGTCTACTGCAGAGCTCTGAGCATTCTGATTGGATAAGAAAAAACTGACTGACAGGGCTAGAGTTATGACTGATGAAGAATAGCATGCCTGGCAGAGCTAGGGAGTGGCCAGATGCTCCCATGCTCCTCCCCTCTCTTACCCCAAATTGGCGAAGATCAGTGAAGGAGGAGTAAGAGGGGGCGAAAACAACTAAGAAAAAAACATGGGGCACAATCATTACGTTAATCTGTGAGGAAGATTACGTACCTTCATGGTCGTCATCATCATCATCGTCATCATCGTCATCATCATCGTCGTCATCATCATCATCGTCGTCGTCATCATCATCATCATCGTCATCGTCGTCATCGTCGTCATCATCATCATCGTCATCGTCGTCATCATCATCGTCATCGTCGTCATCATCATCGTCGTCATCGTCGTCGTCATCATCATCATCATCATCATCATCGTCATCATCGTCATCGTCATCATCATCGTCGTCATCGTCGTCATCATCGTCATCATCATCGTCATCATCGTCGTCATCATCATCGTCATCATCATCATCGTCATCATCGTCGTCATCGTCATCATCATCGTCATCATCGTCGTCATCATCATCATCGTCGTCGTCATCGTCATCGTCGTCGTCGTCGTCGTCGTCGTCGTCGTCGTCGTCGTCGTCATCGTCGTCATCATCGTCATCATCTGCCATTAGTCCCTCCTCATGGAACACAGGTATCTCCTGGGCTTTGACAGCAGCAGTTGGAGCCAGGGGTGTCTGGAAGCTGCAGAGCAGGACCAGCAAGAGCCCCAGCAGCAAGCTCTTCAGAGTAGCCATGACCGGACAGGGGGAGTTAGACCCACACACACAGATCACTCACTCCTCCACAGTGCAACGTTCCTGCACGTGCACTTCACAACTCAGTGCCACTCAACAGATACCTTGGAGAACCTCTTCAGTATGTCCACCACTTACACACACAGTGACATGCACTCACGCACACGCAGAAAAGCTCTGGGTATGGCAAGGTAGCACAGGTGACCAAGAAAAAGCCTGGAAGTACAAAGTATTCCAACAGTCAGAATCCACACGCTTGTTCCCAATACACAAAACGCTAGATGATCCCTTGGGATTCAGGTGTTCCTTCTAGGTTTTGGAAAAGCACCACACGCAGGTGAATTTAAAAAAACAAAACAAAAAGATGACGATGATCCCACTGTGCGGTGATTGAGCGTGTTAAGACTGGAGAGGAGCGGAGTGGCAGGCTAGGCGGCGTCTGCAACACAGACCTCACTAATGGTGCGCAGACAGATAGAGAGACAAACTCGGGGGTAAGACGAGACGGGGGCGGGGGGCATGAAGCATGAGTGACAGGGCCAAGTGCTGGCGACCAGGCCGGCAACTACTGTCCATACGCTTTAGAGAAAGAGAGAGACGAAGGGCGGCATATATTGCTCGCTTTCCTGCCGTCATCAAATGTTGGGGTTTAACTTTAGAGAAGGCAGTGGCTGAGGGGGTAAGGAGAGGATGACCATATATCGTGAGCATGAGGGTGGAGGCAAAGAGGGAGGGAGAAGGTATCAGGTCTATATCAAGAGGATGAGCTGGGTGGAAGGATCATTGAATAAGTCCATATGTGAGATGTAGCATTTAACATATAGTTTGGATCGTCTGCAGTAGTGCACTCATGCACTTTGGAGTGAACAACTGTGTTCTTCACTCCCACTCCTAGAGTGCAAGAGTATTGGACAATGTAATGTTCTGTCTAACACAGCTGGGGGCAACTCATTTGTTAATTAATGGACTGTAAATGATGAATGTTGAATGATGTGTGTTGGATCAAGAAAGCTCTAATCGGTGCAGTGTCATGACCCTCTGAGGCTCGGTGTGAATAACCGTGTTCTTTCATATAGTGTTCAATGTAGAATGCTTATCTTGTGTAGTGTTAAATGGCTGAATGAAGCAACTCACTTCAGTCATGCGTTGATCTTTTCCATTTAATTGTAGTGGGTCCATTCATTTATTTGTGACCTACTTGCCATAAATCTGACCAACTAAAATGGTCAGTGGAACAATGAGCCAGCACATTCAGAAATCCACTCACACACAGGTGGAACAGAACTCCACTTTCACGTTTTGGGGCAGCAGTAGTCCCACACTGGATGCAGCACTGTCAGTGCCTTCCCACCCGCTCCCTCTCCAACATGTCCCTAAAATAGTGCAGTAAAGGCAGGGCGGGGGAATGGGGCCCTCTATTTAAAACCCAGCTCTACCACCGTCAGGGTAATGTGACCTTCTCTGGCACGGTGCACCACTGACACCCAGTAACACTCTTCAACTACACCCATACCACTACCACACTTTCTCTGCATCCACCCCCCACCAATCTTTAGTTTCTCATCCCATTACATCTACTTTTTCCACCTTCTTCTCATTTGTCTACATGATCTCACATTGACCTGGTCTGGCTTTCTTCACGTCTTCATCCCATTTTGGTCAAAGCTTTATGAGGCTTTATAGACCAGTCTGGACAACAAAATATGAAACTAACAGGAAATTTTATTCCTCTGCTTTAAATATTAATCAGTTCAGGTTTACAGTGAAGGAAAGACTTGCAGTGGTCTGAGGAACAACTGACAGTTGGGTGGGGTGGTGGTGGGGGGATAAGGCTCAGGAGGGAGAAGAAACTGCACTGTGGCTGAAAGTGGAGATGTATCTAGACATACCTCTGAGATATCTGCCCCCTCCTTCTTTCTCGCTCCACTGAGTACAGCCATGGCTGAGTTACATGGCCTGGCCACAGTGATTGACCCACATATTTAACTACAGGATGGTTAGCCCAGAAGTCGTGAAAACCAAGTCCTTAGCCCGCTTCAGGTCATTGCTACTGGACATTTCCCATCCTAACTTGTAATGTCCTGCAATCCACTGCTCTTCTTGTACAACCCATTCCAGGCACCGGCAGTTCATTCTAGCTCTTCACTGCATTGGATTAAAGCGTATAGTTTAGTACCTTTATCAGCTTTATCATGCTCTTACAGACGGTTTCCCAGACTACATTTTCCTTCCAGTGGAGACTCTTCATTGATAATTATTTATAGGCCAGGTCTGCACTTATCTTAAGGGCTAGTTAGTCTTGACAATGTACATCATTTATTTTTACTGAAAAAAAAGATAATGAGTTTTAAGTTGTGTTATGTGTGTGATTTCAGTGCAGGAATAACCAGGTATTGTTAACTGTTCTTAGTGAATGAAGCTGGGAAGCTCGAACTTTAAATTTTTTTGTAAAAACCAGGGTATAAAAACATGGCAGACAAACTCAGGCACAGAAAATGAAATTACGTTTTAATAGTTATAGCATAGCAAATATTGCAGTTCAACATGAAAATCAGCCCAAATGCCAGCATTGCCCTTTAGTGTTAAGGTCCTGGGCAGATATAAGCAGTGCCTCTGATCCGCAGATACTGAATATGACAACCCGATCCTGATCTGGCTCCCAGTCTTCCCATGTAAGGCTCCTGTGAGACCTGGACAACACCAGCCTCAGAATCAAATGATCCTCAAGATGAGCACGAGGGGTCACTAGCAAAGGCACTAGGAAAGTCTAGGAACATAATTAAAGAATAAAACTAACACCCACTGCAATGCACAGATTATTCATAATTTACCTGCCAGTAGCAAAGGCAACATGTGGTTGTGAACAAAGATGCACCCTTGTAATGACCCCTAAAATGAAACTCCCCCAAGAAGATTAATTTAAAAAATAATACCAGTCATAAACAGTGACAGCAAAACTAACATAATTCCAGACATAAACATAAACAGTGAAACTAATCATAACCTTTATATTTTACTCTTAAAGTCAAAACCCAAGCATTAAAACATCAAAAACAGTGAACAGAAACAGTGACAATGAAACTAGTCATAACCTTTACATTTTACTCTTAGACCCAAAACCTGAACGTTAAACAATAAAAACTTTCTATTGCTTGTTACAATAACTTGAATTTAAAAAAGGAAGGAAAAATAAGTTTTTACACCTTTAGGCATCGTTAAGAAGACATATAATCCTGTCAAGAAAATCAACAGGACCTCTGAGGAGAGCAGATATAATATAAAAAAAATCTGAAATGCATGAGATTCCAAAACCTGACTCTTTTCTCTCCTATGCCCATAAAGTGAGGGAACCTGAATATCTTTGTGTGTGTGTGTGTGTGTGTGTGTGTGTGTATGCGTTGGCTGTAGGTCCTTTGGTTTGAGGCTCCTTTAAGCACTGCTCCATCAGCTTGGTGAAGAGGGGGAGGTTGGGACAGCATCTGAAACACCGAACACAAGACAGATCAGCGCTGGACTTCAAGGTGTAGCTTTTCATTGCTTTGTAAACATTTACATGCTTTAAATAAGATGACGCTTCAAATATTGTTTTCCTGAGGTTGTGTGGTAAGTATCAGAGCTCATTTACCACACCACATATTAACATGTAACAAGGGAGATTTATAAGATGACAGGCCTTTAAGAATTTTTGTTTTTACAGTGTGATACTGACTCAGTGGTCTCCAGTGAAGGGAAGGTAGTCTAAATGCAGTCATCTCTAGACATGCAGTACCGAATATAAATCAGCTCTAAGAGCCTTCACAAGGCTGCTTCAGCAGTGTGTATATATAAAGGTGATCTAAAATAAGCAGAACTCTGTTAAGTCACCAAGAAACATAAGCCTAGAAATGCTGTCGCAGTAAGACGGATAGAGAGCAGTTGGACTGAGTGAGCGAGAGAGAGAGAGAGAGAGGGAGAGAGGGACAGCACCTCTGTGAAGAGGAGGAGGACGAGTCTGATTAGGTTATTCTGAGCCAGTCCTTCCATTATCCACAAGAGGGAGCTAGAGCAAAAGTCTATCTTGAAGAAAGGCAGATAAAGAGACATTAAATCAAAACTAGGAATTTGATGATACTATCATAACAGACTATGTCATAATAAGCTTTTCTGGGTATATTGTGGGCACAGTCAATAATGAAAGACCACTGACCAGTTCTAGATTTAGAAGAGGCTCAGGAACGGTCATGGAATTGCATAGCCCAAAGAGCATAATATGTATGTAAAATGTTTAGGTCTGGCCCAAATAATTTCAGCACTTGCGTACTTGTTAATTACATTGGTATTGCTTTCTCTATTCAGTATTCTAAAGGTTCCACAACTGTAGCCCAAAATAAATTTAATCAAGTGTCTTTGGATCAAACGTTATTTTCTATTTATTGTTGCTGTCTGAAAAACAAAAACAAAAATAACCAGAAAAACCCCCAAAAAGTCCATTTTCATTTTTCTACAGCATTTGAGCAGCATCCTTCATGTTGTCTGAAAATTTGATGATGATTGGACCATCAGAAATGCGCCAAAACATTCTGGAATTTTTGGCTGGAATTTCTGCTTGGAAAATTAGGTTTTTTTTACATAATTTTGCATTAAAAGTAAATGATTTTTGCCCTCATCACTGCATCCACATCACTGCCTAGAATTACATAAATACAAAATGGTTTGCTTGTAAGATGAACAGAGCATACAGCCGGTGTTGACTGAAATATTGATTAAAATAAAAATGTCTGTTCTGTCACATGGACAAATAAAAGCACATCAGTAGTTTAGATTTTAAGGGTGATTTTGAGAATCTTTTACTGTGATTTATCTATATCTAGTATTCAAAGCCTGTAAATTGCTGTTCAGGCCAGCCCTATAATATTTTTTATAAATAGTAAAATCACACATTTTTTCTTGATTTTTTTCTTGACCATTTTCAACAGGCATTTTTATCAGACTTAAAGAATATACATATTTTTGTTATTGCCGACCTCAATCAAAACTCCTGATTCCATCAATCTTTCAACATTTCTGCATAATTAAATGGTTAAGATGTAAACAGTGATTCAGAGTGGCCTTACAGAGTCTTACAGAGTCAGACTTGTTCAGAGTGGTTGTGATAGGTACCAGACATCTGACGTGTTTAATGGTTCACAATTTATTACATGCATGAGTTAGCAATATGCTGACTGATGCCTGAGACATTGTTTTATGATAGTTGAAGGTTTTCGCCTTAAATATATATTTTTACAATGGAAGGATACATCATGATCCCTGGTTTCTGTCACCACAACTGTAAAGAAATTAAAGTCGATACGTTTCTCTACAGTGAACCATTTCATATCAAACCACTGTGAATTTTTTCTATGCAGAAAAAAATTCTTTTTGCAAGGCAAAGGAACTATTTCATTTATGACAGAATAACAACACTGGATAAGAAAGAAGCTGTTTTTGCTGAATTGTGATCAAATGAAACTAAAAGTGAGCTGAGTGGGGGTGGTGGTGGTGTTGTTTGGTGGGGGGGTGGGGTATAGAACGCAGAGACAGTGAGAAGACAGATTGCAGTCTGTGCTGAGCAGGCATACACAACAGCTGCTGCTCAACTGAGATGCTCACATAGACACATAGTAGGCAGCATACTAACGCACACACACTCGCACAGACACACACTGAAGGCCAAAGGAACTAAAGAAAATATGTTGAGTTCATGTTGGAGAGCAACAAACGGCACACATGGTCATTACTAACCTCAGACTCCAGCTTTCATATGTTGTCCACCCTACATGATCACACACAAGATGGGAGCATCCTATTCAGCAGGCCTCAACATTTTTCATGTCTCCTGTTCTTATGCACATGCAATAGGAGCTGCCACAGTGAGGGTCCCTAAAGCCCAAAAAGCAAACATAGCAGTAAAAGAACCTGAGAATAAGACTTGTTTACCACATACCACCTCTTCATGACGTAAGCGACACTGGCAGTGAGACTGCTACAGCTTGTTAGCTTTTGTTATGATGGGGCAATCATTTCAAGACTCCTAAACCTACGGGTAAATATAAAAATATGCAGGCTGAAATAAATGTTTTGGCTAACTTTTTTGCAGACATTTTAAAATCAAATTTCTATGTCTTTTTCATAGTTTACTTCATGTTTTTTGCAGCGTGCCACATACAGCGTAATGGCATGCTGGTTCTGTGCTGCATCTGGCATTCTGCTTGTCCAGGCTGCGTGAGCAATGAAATAAACAGCAGGACATTTTGCGTTGCTCTCACCATGCATGGGTAGTACATGTGAGGCCTAAGCCAGAGGCTATGCTCACATTACAGGCCTCAATTTTCAAATCTGATATTTTTGCTCAAATCTGAATTCTCTCACACCATGGTTCACACTCGTGAACTGTCATTAATGTGTCATTAATGTGAATGAACCAGCGTGCTGAAATGTCCTGCATGAGCACATCCTGCTCAGTAACGTCACATGAATGAATCACATGCATCATTAGCACAACTACCTAACGAGCAGAACGAGCTTTACTGAGAAGATAATTAACTCTGATCAGCTCTCAGCTTCATTATTAGAGTGAGATGATGAGCTGCTTTTCCACTGTTTACAGGCTTTAACGTCTGTTCAGCACTGCTGCCATGGTAACACTGAATGATGGCACATGTGCAATGGAAAAAAAGCACATGAATTGCGATCTGAGCGTCACATTAAGGTTGCATGGCCTTGAAATCGGATACGTATCTGGCCTAGGACCACATATGAAAGTGGCTCAGGATGGATTTCAAAAGATTTTGCGTGTCCACACAGCTCTGAAAACATTGTATCTGGGTCACATTTGGGGCAAAACATCAGATTTTTGCCACTTCAGCCCGTACGTAGCCTGAGAGACTGTCAAGCGGAGAGGGTAAAGAGGAACTGACTTGGCAGAAGTGCGTTTGAGTCGCTCAATGTCATTGTTCCACAGCTTTGTGTGGAGAGCAGATTCTTCTTCTGCTCTGCCTTCCATGTATTCAGCCTACAGGCCTCCAATTCCTTGGGATCCAACACTGGTGGATAGAAAGAAAAAGAGGAAAGAGAAGTGAAAACTGGAAAAATTGGGAGCACATACGATTCCACTCCCCCCTGAATACATCAGTGTCCTCATCAATTCAGGTCATGCCACTGAAATCATTAGGCTTTCTGATTAACACATTCTTTCTAATGCCTCTCCATGAATTTTTAAAAGCAGAATCACAAGTGCTTCAGAAAAAAAAAACAAAACTGGGCAGTGTTGTGTCCTCCTGGCCTGGATACAGACCCGAATGATTTATGTACTGAGGTGTTTGATCTTGACAGAAGGCACTTTGCAAATGTTCCTCTTGATGAAGAGGTGCAGGTGGGAGGTGATGATGAAGGGGGTGGCGCCAGGCATGGTCGGGAATGATACTGCACTATCAGGACATATTGTTGGAACTTCCAGTGCACATCACTGTGTTCCTGGACCTTACTAAACATGTAGCTGCAGAGAGAAAACCCATATGAACCTTCAGTTAATAACGGTTACATATCCCGCTAACAGATACTTCACACACAAATTATATTCACTGTACAGTAAAATATATAGCATATACTTACTCAATTAATCAATACATATGCTCAGTCAGAAACTGGATACTGTTTGAAACACAGAATACTGCATTCCATTTGCACTTACCAGATAATAATAATTGCCATCGGAAATAAAACCTTGTATGTCCATTTTTTACGCTATTTGAAAACAGCTGTCCTTTACATTGTGTTAAAGTGGAGTGTCTGAATAATTCAGTCTTTTAGATCTAAACAGTCTTTCAGTTTGATTTGATGTGAATTGGTTCATTGTAGAGAAACCTGCAGACACTTTACAGAGATTTCTTTACAGTGATGGTGATGGGAACCAGGGGTCACAGTGTCTACAACACTATCATAGCCATTTTATTTACTATCCAAAACAATCAGTGAACCTAAACGTGTCTTTTTAGGTTTTTCGTTTTTATCTGTAATGTTGTTAATGGTAAAAAAAGTGGAAAATATGTATTCTTTGGGAACTATTTTGCCTTATAACCCACTGCATGTACCCCTCTGCCATGAACTGATTAAAATGGCTTAAAATACATTTTAAGCTCGTTAAGTGTCCTCAATCAATCCTTATCATATACTGGGTTGTAGAGATCCCCCCCCCTTTTCGTCCTCTTTATAAAAGAGTTTTTCATCAACGGTTTTGAGGTGGATTGGCAGGAAGATGCAAGCTGTCAAAAATGGCACATCACATTGCATCGCTCTGCACATGCAGCTGGTATAGACAACTTTGTTTATGTGAGTGTTTTGGTTTGGTCAATGTCATTTGCTTGCACCACTTGCTGTTAAGACAGGTAAAAACAAAAGGGAAAATACTTATTACTTCTATGTTACTCTGTACCAAATTATTTCACTATATTGACAGATAATTGAGCTTGTTTCACGCATATTTCTTAAAACAAGCACAACCGCCTGCTAATACACAGATTATTTAGTACTTGTCAGCTTGTCAGCACTAAGCGGAGATTTACATGAACACTTTCTGACAAGGCTAACGTGTATTTCTGAGGCTTCTTATTGTAATTTTCTGTTCCACATTAAACAGTGCAGTAATTGGATTCTAATACATTTAGGCAGTGTTTAAGATGGAACAAAAAATCTGTTGGCACCAGAATGTGACTGCTATACCGTTTACGGTGGAACAGAAAAGAAACGGAAAGGGAGGTTCTAGATTAAACACAACCATTTGAAAGCTTATGAAAGGCATTTCCTGTTGTACTTGAAGAAGTATTAGCATATAATTTACCTTGTAGCAGTTTGACAGTAACTCAGAAGAGAGGCCTGGCTTTGAGCTGCCACTGCTGTTTTCCATTTCTAACAACTCACTGATTAGGTTGCTGCTTATATTCACAGTCAATGATGTATCTAGGACTATCAAAAGGACTAAAGTGCCATTTTTTCTTGTAAAAACCCTTTGGAAATCAAAATGTCATTGGCTGATTCTTCTGTCTGTCACGCATCCAGAGAACTCCCATCCAGACTCCAATTCAAAGGATTCTGTGCACGATCATGTGACTTCAGACTCTGATTCACAGACCTATCAGCATTCATGTTCCCCGGAATTCTAATATGATTCACCTGTGTTGGTCAGGTGACTAGGGTTTGGTCTAGTATTTAAGCCACGGCTTAACATGGGCATAGTGCGAAGTATTGCGTCTATGAGAGCATACCGAGCGATATTCTGGACTGCCTTGTTTCCCTGTTTGACCCCTGCTTGGATTAACCATTTGTCCGTTTCTTTGTCTTTGCCCCTTGTGACTGTCCCCGGTATTATTGAATCTGTGTATCGACTCTTGGACTCCTTTTCGACCACGCATTTGCCTGTGCCCTATCTATATGTTAAAATCTACTGTTTAA
>NC_051224.1:20265000-20292500 GCF_015220715.1 Pygocentrus nattereri | reverse complement strand
GAGAGAGAGACAGAGAGAGGGAGAGAAAAAGGGAGAAAGAGGGATGGAGAGAGAGGAGAGAGTGAAAAGAGAAAAGAGAGCGAGGGAGAGAGAGAGAAAGAAAGAAAGAGAAAGAGAGGGAGAGAGAGAGGGAGAGACGGTGAGAGAGAGAGAGAGAGGGGGAGAGAGGGAGAGAGAGAGAGAGAGAGAGAGAAAGAGAGAAAGAGAGAGGGAGAGAGAGAGGAGGAGGAGAGAGAGGGGGAGATGGCGAGAGAGGGGGAGATGGCGAGAGAGAGAGAGAGAGAGAGAGAGAGAGAGAGAGAGAGAGACAGAGAGAGAGAGAGAGAGAGAGAGAGAAAGAGGGAGTGAGAGAGAGGGGGAGGGGGGGGGGGGGGCAGCAAGGAATATGGGCTCCTAAAACTTTAAATGTTTTTGTTGATTGTTTGGAAATGTACAGCAGCCAACAACAGTCTAAACTCAACCTAATGTATAACAGAATATTTAGACTAACTTTGAGGATCTACAGACCAGCAGAAAAGGAGGAAAATGATCTAACATGATCCGGCTATCAACCTGGGCCTGGGCCTGCATTTCAGACAGCACTAGGAGACAGAACACAAACAGAGGAAAACAACAGGCCAGACTGACTTTTTCAGCACTGCTAGTCCTCACTCAGATACATCCTTTGTGAGCCCGATAGAATCTCTGACAGTTAATAATCTTTTAATCTTGATAAGATTAAAAGAAGAGCTGGTCCAGAAAGACACACAGATCATCAGCCTCACAGAACAGCTCCTAAAGGATATGACAAGACACTGCACAGACGCTCCCTATACAAAACACTTTACATCCTGAGAATGGTGGAAAACAGCTAGAGCTCCGCCCCTCCTGCAGTCAGAGTGAGCCAGAGCTCCGCCCCTCCTGCACTCAGGGTGAGCCAGAGCTCCGCCCCTCCTGCACTCAAAGTGAGCCAGAGCTCCACCCCTCCAGCACTCTACAGAGTGAGCCAGAACTCTGCCCCTCCAGCACTCTACAGAGTGAGCCAGAGCTCCACCCCTCCTGCACTCAGAGTGAGCCAGAGCTCTGCCCCTCCTGCACTTAGAGTGAGCCATAGCTCCGCCCCTCCAGCACTCTACAGAGTGAGCCAGAGCTCCACCCCTACAGCACTCAGAGTGAGCCAGAGCTCCACTTCTCCAGCACTCTATGGAGTGAGCCAGAGCTCTGCCCCACCAGCACTTTACTGAGAGAACCAGAGCTCCACCTCTCCAGCACTCTATGGAGTGAGCCAGAGCTCCGCCCTTCCAGCACTTTACAGAGAGAGCCAGAGCTCCGCCTCTCCAGCACTCTATGGAGTGAGCTAGAGCTCCATCCCTCCAGTGCTCCACATAATGAGCCCTCTACATACAAGAACCTACAGGATCATTCCCCTTCAGCCCCTCTATGTTCTCCTGTTGTGCACCGTTCATGTCACATGACAGGTTGACCTGTACAGCCTCACAAAACAGCTTTACTCATGGACTCGGATGGGAAATTTTTAACATCGACAGATGTTTCCAACACACAGAGTAGGAAAATTCTGGTGCCCCACAACCCAAGCAGCACATAAACTGCTTCATCTTGCACAGCTGGGTACACCAGATATCATTATACACACAGGAACAAATGAGCTGCGTTTACGTGAGAAATGTCTCGCACCAGCAGTAATACAGACAGCTCTGAAAGCTCAACAGGAGTTTCCAAACATCACCATCTCCACCTTACTGCCACGAAGAGATGTTCTCTATGAAACGATCAAGGAAATTAATGATATTATCACTACAGAATGTGCCAAGATGACTGGCATTAAAATTGCCCATCATCCAACACTAACAACTGAGCACCTATATGACCACATTCATGTGGATAAAAACAATGCTTGGATGTTAACATATGACCCGGGAGCAGCTATGCCCAACCCTTGGTTCCCAGCACCTTATCTAGTCAGGGGACCAACCAGAATACCAGCAGCACTCGCATATAATCAGTCGCACAGACTACCGTCTGGAGAACAAAGTGCAACTTAAGAGAGACAGACAGAGGAGAGCCCCACCAAACACTGCAACACCCAGCAGAACCTCACAGAACAACTCTACAAACAGTAGAGCCCGGCACAGCAACACTGCACCCAGCAGACCCCTGATCAACCCTTACAGCAGACCCCTGCCAAGTGATGCTACACACTGCACAACACAGGCATCCCCCCAACCCTGCCAACAGCTCTCCTATGCTCAGGTGGTATCCAAAGGGAAACAAACAGACCATCCAGCCTTTGAAGAGGTGAGACAACTACTCCAACTTATCTGCTTATCTGCAACTTATCTAGCAGCTAGACAGCACTGTAATATTAGCTTAAATTGGCTACAAAGAAACAAGCTACCTGTTATCTAGAGATACACTGTTACTGTACTTCTTTTAACAGGTTACTTCTTGGAAACAGAAGAAAAGTAGTTAAAAATAGCAAAGAAACTATCTAGTGATAGGATGCAGTAAACTATATATATATATATATATATATATATATAAATGATAAGTTGATTTTAGTCATGCTGCATAGCAGAGACCGTTTTTATTGATGTAGTTTGATACAGGGGCGTAGCACCAGTTTTTAGTGCCCATGCCTGTCCCCTTCCCCTGGCAAGAAACAGACCACTGTAGTTGTGTCATCATTTTGCAGTTGGCACCATCCTCTTATGCCCATATTAGGAACTTTGGGTCTGCGCTCCATTTCTCTATGGCCAGAATGGGGTTTGTGGTAGATCGCGTAAAGGGAATGACTAAGGAATTGCAGGATACTGCATCTTCAATGAACTTTAACATAATGTCAACAACAACATATTTCAACACCATTCTGCCTGATGAAAAGGCCAGAGATATAGAGAAACTGTCCCTCAGTGTCTCATTTCTATCCCAAGATCAATGTGGTAAAATGACCGGCCATCACTTAATTGTTAAATTATCTTTTATAAAAGAAATATGAGAGCAATATCAATAGGTCACTTAACACAGGTAGATTTAATTCATCTGTGTCGTCATGCAAGCTTGAATTTGTAAATCCCAACAGTCTCAGCAGGGGTTGAACAATTTCAAGTGCAACTGTTTGTAATGCACTGCTCAAAAAAAATAAAGGGAACACTCAAATAACACATCCTAGATCTGAATGAATGAAATATTCTCATTGAATACTTTGTTCTGTACAAAGTTGAATGTGCTGACAACAAAATCACACAAAAATCATCAATGGAAATCAAATTTATTAACCAATGGAGGCCTGGATTTGGAGTCACAAACAAAATTAAAGTGGAAAAACACACTACAGGCTGATCCAACTTTGATGTAATGTCCTTAAAACAAGTCAAAATGAGGCTCAGTATTGATTGTGGCCTGCACGTGCCTGTATGACCTCCCTACAACGCCCGGGCATGCTCCTGATGAGGTGGCGGATGGTCTCCTGAAGGATCTCCTCCCAGACCTGGACTAAAGCATCCGCCAACTCCTGGACAGTCTGTGGTGCAACGTGATGGTGGATGGAGCGAGACATGATGTCCCAGATGTGCTCAATCGGATTCAGGTCTGGGGAACGGACGGGCCAATCCATAGCTTCAATGCCTTCATCTTGCAGGAACTGCTGACACACTCCAGCCACATGAGGTCTAGCATTGTCCTGCATTAGGAGGAACCCAGGGCCAACCGCACCAGCATATGGTCTCACAAGGGGTCTGAGGATCTCATCTCGGTACCGAATGGCAGTCAGGCTACCTCTGGCGAGCACATGGAGGACTGTGCGGCCCCCCAAAGAAATGCCACCCCACACCATTACTGACCCACTGCCAAACCGGTCATGCTGAAGGATGTTGCAGGCAGCAGATCGCTCTCCACGGCGTGTCCAGACTCCGTCATGTCTGTCACACGTGCTCAGTGTGAACCTGCTTTCATCTGTGAAGATCACAGGGCACCAGTGGCGAATTTGCCAATCCTGGTGTTCTCTGGCAAATTCCAAGCATCCTGCACGGTGTTGGGCTGTGAGCACAACCCCCATCTGTGGACGTCGGGCCCTCATACCATCCTCATGGAGTCGGTTTCTCACCATTTTTGCAGACAAATGCATATTTGTGGCCTGCTGGAGGTCATTTTGCAGGGCTCTGGCAGTGCTCCTCCTGTTCTTCCTTGCACAAAGGCGGAGGTAGCGGTCCTGCTGCTGGGTTGTTGCTGGGTCCTCTACGTCTCCTGATGTACTGGCCTGTCTCCTGGTAGCGCATCCAGCCTCTGGACACTACGCTGACAGACACAGCAAACCTTCTTGCCACAGCTCGCATTGATGTGCCATCCTTGATGAGCTGCTTTGAATGTGTCTTGCTAATTACTGCTCACACAGATGCCTTGGTAGTTATTAGGGTCCAGAGTCCAGTACTCTTGTAGATTGGGGAAATAAGCCCCCAGCACCAGATCTCAGAAAAGCAGCCAGACTGGAGAACAATGTTGAACAGCCTGAGCAGAGCCTGCAGCAGCTTGGGGCTGCTGCAATTCAGCATCTGTGTCCTGATGCTGTCGGGGCTTAATTCTAGCGTTTTTTTAATTTGTCTTTAATGTTCTGTTATTCTGAGTTGAGGCTGTCTTGTGGTAATTGGTTGTATAATTTCTTAAAATAATTTTTCCAGATATTTGGATTATCTATGGCCAGGCTTCCAGTTTTTCACTTACCTCAGATGTATTCAATCCATCAAAAACGTTTGGTGTCCAAATGTTGCTCGTTTTAATTGTGGTGAATTCTTAGTCTCCTGCAGAATCCAACTCCCCTTCGCACGCATGCAGATCATATCAAAAAACTGAATCACAAGTTTATTTCCAAATATTAAGAGAAATCATGAATGTAATTTGTAGCATCCATATTCTTATATAACATGCATGGCCATGAAGGGGAGTCCGAATTTGGTACAAGTTGTTGTCTTAAATGGCAGCCCAAAGCACTCAGCTACAATGTTTTCTTATTTTTGTAGTTCACAGTAGTACTGTAACAATAATCTCAGCTCATGCTTCAATTCATAATGCTGGGCTTCTAATTCAGACTATTTTAATAGAGAAATTGGAAAAATTATGTACCCATAGTGTTTCACAACTTTTTAATTAGACTAGAGCTGGAAGCAGGAGTGTGGCGTGTGACATGAACATGCTGGAGTGGGATGTTGACCGGTGCTGTTTGTTGGTGAGCTTTGGTGTTCTAACACTGAAGTTTCAAATGATGTCAAAATTATTCAAACACCTGTTTTCCATGATACACCGTCACACCTCTATGATACACATGATATTTTGCATAGTGATACCACAATGTCACAAGGAATCATTCATTATTTTTGGACATTTAGCAGAATCTGCCTATCAATTTTTTTGTCCAGCAACTTCTCTGCAGCTCCTTTGCACATTTGTTTGTCCATAGCACATCCATCCACAGATTTTTTGGCTTGGCTTTGAGCCACATCATCTGACTTGAGAAACAGTGAGGGCCGAGGGTGGAGGAGTGGGGCCTAGTAAGTGATGTGACTGGGCAAGCCTAGGGTCAGTATAGAAAATGAACTAATGGTCTATCGCCCCTGTTGAATGGGCTAGTTGATGGCAATAAAAAATGGTTGATATTATTATTATTATTAATATTAATTATTATTATTAATAATAATAATATTGACCCAAAAGGTATAGGTATATTGACCTACTGGACAAATGCCTGGTATGCTAGATTTCCCATCCAGCCCTATAGTAAACAACGCTGTTTTTAATAGTGTATAATCACCTGAAACTATGACTCGTTTTTATTAGTTAGAATGAGTCCCTCAAATCTACATAAGGACGTCCTCATCCAACATGATGCGTCACCATGTTTTTCAGCAGCCCAGAATAGACAAACCAAACTTTGGGACAGGAGACGGCAGGATGGGGGAGTTGGCTGCAGTGTACAAACTCACCACTAGATGCCAGTAAATTTTACACATTCATTTATGTTGTAATGTCATCCATCCTGCAAGTGATGTGACTCGGGAGGTGTGTGTTCACAGAGTAGCCACAATATAACTGAGAGCAGCTTATTTACAATACTCCCTTCTATTAACTTGCATCTGAATGTTAATATAATCTTAAACAAAACATAGCACTGCCATCTGAAAGGGCTATCTGTTTTGGGAAGCTCTAAAACATAGCCTAGTAGTTCATACGCAGCTCAAGGAAAATAGGAGAATGTTGAAATAATTCAACAACAATAATAATAATAATATTATTAAAAAAAAACAATAATTAAGAACAACACAAAGTTTTCCAGAACATTTTACTTTTTCTCTCATTTTCCATGTTTTCCATGACAACTGGTCAACTGTTTTTCAGTATGTGTGGGAACCCTGTAGTTAATTTCACTCTCAACATTAAAAACCCCTTCACCCTTAAACACAAAGGAATTTATAAAATTACATTTGTCTATCACAGTGTTTCATGGCAGTGTATCACATGCCATTACAATAACTTGAATTTAAAAAAAGGAATGAAAAATTAATTTTCACAGGGACAGCCTTAGGAATGGTTAAGAAGACATAATCCCATCAAGAAAATCAACAGCACTTCTGAAAAAAGCAGATAATATTTATAAAAAATCTGAAACACAACAGACTCCAAGACGTGCCTCTTTCATTTCTCTGACCACAAGAGTGAGAGAACCTAAATATCAGTGCATGCCTGAGTGTGTGTGTTAGCTGTCCAGTAGCTCCTTTGGTTTGAGGCTCCTTTAAGCACTGCTCCATCAGCTTGCTCAGCTCGGGGAAGAGGGGGAGGTTGGGACAGCGTCTGAAACACAGAACACAAGAAAGATCAGCGCTGGACACCAAGGTGTAGCTTTTCATTGCTTTGTAAACATTTACATGATTTGAATAAGATGACGCTTCGAATATTGTTTTCCTGAGGTTGTGTGGTAAGTATCAGAGCTCATTTACCCACATATTAACACATGCCATGAAATCTGAGTTCCAGTTAGGGATGAATGATTTGGGGAAAATATCTACTTGTGATTTTTCTGACTAATATTGTGTATATTGTAAAGTGCAATTAATTTCTATAAATTAAACTTCAGGCTTTTTTTTGCCAAGACCAAAATATCCACATTTTCTAGCTTAAGGCTTGACCCCTGAATATAGTGTGCCAGACAGCCAGTACGTTGTGGTTGTGATGCCACAACATGGGGATTTGGTTGCCTCTGATTGATCTAACTTATCTATAGGCAGTTCAGAAGTCTCTGTTCCTAAATTTCCCCATTTAACACTCAAGACAATGTTTTAGATAATATAAAATTACAGCTCTTGCAATGTGAAACCTGCACTCTCTTAAGCTGCGATTTTGATATAAATGGAGCCCTAGCTCCAGTGAATGAGAGATGACAGGCCTTTAAGCATTTTTGTTTGTACAGTGTCATTTTGACAATGGTTGCCAGTGAAAGGATGGAAGTTTGAATGCAGTCATCTCTAGACATGCACTACCAAATATAAATCAGCTCTACTTCTAGAGCCTTCACAAGGCTGCTTCAGCAGTGTGTATATATAAAGGTGATCTAAAATAAGCAGAACTCTGTTAAGTCACTGAGAAACATAAGCCTAGAAATGCTGTCGCAGTAAGACGGATAGAGAGCAGTTGGACTGACTGAGCGAGCAAGCGAGAGCGCAAGAGAGAGAGAGAACAAACGCAAGAGCGAGAGAGAGCGAGAGAGAGAGAGCAAGAGAGAGAGAACACACAGCACCTCTGTGAAGAGGAGGAGGACGTGTCTGTTTGATCAGGTTACTCTGAGCTAATCCTTCCATTATCCACAAGAGGGAACTAGAGCAAAACTCCATCTGGAAGAAAGGCAGATAAAGAGACATTAAATCAGAACTAGCCATTATTTGATGATACTATTATAACAGACTGTCATGACAAGCAGACTATATCATGATCGTGGGCAAAGTCAGTAATGAAAGACCACTGACCAGGTTTAGAAGAGTGTTTAAACAGAGTATTTAAGAAGGCCTGAACATGCTAATCAAACTCTAAGAGGGGAATTTCATCGTTTGTTGTTTTTTTTTTTCAAAATTTCTGCATAATTAAATGGTTAAAGATGTAAACCATGTCATTCAGATGTGTTTGATGTGAAAAGTTTAAACTTGGAGTAACTTAAGTCACTGTGGTGGTGCTAGAAACCAGATATCTGAAAAGTTTAATGTCTCACAAAACTATTACAAGAAATGGGTATAAATATGCTGCCTAATGTCTAAAACAAAATGATAGTTTGAAGTAGGTAAAAATAACCTAAAATGTTTCATGGTGAAGAGGTACATGTAGGGTATTGTAAAGCAATACATTTCTTTACAACTATTTTAATATCACATACATTGCATATAAAAATAAAATGGCTGTCTGTGCTGTACACATCATCACCTCTGGGTCTTATCACCACCACCACCACTGTAAAGAAACTAGAGTTGGTTGGTTTCTCTACAATGAATCATTTTACATCAAACCACTCTGAATGACTTTACATCTCAGAGATTGAACTACACAGAAATTTGGACAAATAAGTGGAACTTGTGACTATTTCACTTATGACAGTATAATACCAGAAAGGTAAGAAACTGTTGAAGCACTGAAATGTGACCAAACGTGAACTGAGTAGGTGGTGGTGGTTGGATTCGGGGAGTTTAGAACGTGGAGACAGTGAGATGACTGATGGTCTGCAGTCTGTGCTGAGCAGGCATACACAACAGCTGTTGCTCAACTGAGATGCTCACATAGACACATAGTAGGCAGCATGCTTACTTACACACACACACACACACACACACACACACACAGGAGGGGCAAAGGAACTGAACACGGTGTGGAGCAATAGACAGGCATGCATGGTCTTTACTTACTTCAGACTCCAGCATTCTCAGCCTGCGATCATGGTCTCGAATCTCTGCCATCTGCTTCAGTACGTTGTCCACCCTGCATGCACACACAGAAGATGGCAGCACCCAAATCAGCAAGTCTCAAACATTTTCCATGTCTCATGTTCATGTTTTGCCAGAGTAAGGGTCCCTAAATGGCCCTTGGTGTGCATTTCATGCACGTTTTTGAGTAAACTTAGCAGTAAAAGAAACTGAGAATAACACCTGTTTCACACATATCACCTCTTCATGACATAAGACAAATAAGCTACACTACTACAATTCACACAAATTGGCCAACAAACAAGTTCTACAGACATTCTTTTCCAAATACAGTTGTATGCAAAAATATAAACACAAAAAAAGACATTTGTTTACCCACAGCTTTCTAAATTATGACTGGGAAATATTTTCAAGGCTGACAGCCCTACCAGGAAACATATATGCAGCATGAAAGAAATGTTTAGCTACTTCTTCATTTGACTTTTTTTTTTTGACATTTTAAAATTCAAAACCTGAATTTAGTGTAATTTTTGCAGCGTGGCACATGCAACCTAATCTTTAATGCCGTGCCGCTTCTGTACCATGTCTGGGACACTACTTGTGCAGGCTCTGTGAGTGTAAAGAGGGACTGACTTGGCAGAAGTGCGTTTGAGCCGCTCAGTGTCACTGTCCCGCACTTTCTTGCTTTGTGTGGAGAGAAGATTCTCCTTCTGCACTGCCTCCCATGTATTCAGCCTATTGGCCATCCTGCCTCGGAGCTCCAACACTGATGGATAGAGAGAAAAGTGTGAAAACTGGAAAAATTGGGTGCAATTTCACTTCTTATCCCCTTTTATCCTCTTTATCTTAAAGGAAGGCCAAAAAACAAAAACAAACTGGACAATGTTGTGTCCTCCTGGCCAGGATTCAGACCCTAATGATTAACGTACTGAAGTGTTTGATCTTGACAGAAGGCACTTTGCGAATATTCCTCTTGATGAAGAGGTGCAGGTGGGAGATGATTATGAAGGGCGGCGCAAGGCATGGTCGGGAATGATACTCAACTATCAGGTTGTATCGCTGGAACTTCCAGTGCACATCACTGTGTTCCTGGACCTTGCTAAATGTGTAGCTGTAGAGAGAAAACCCATATGAACCTTCAGTTAATAACTGTTACATATCCCGCTAACAGATACTTCACACACAAATTAACCCATAATACCCTTAATTATTATTACTTATCCACTGTGAAATTCTATACACTCCATATGACGTCAAATATAAAATACTTACATACTACTTCTCAATTAATAAATAAACATACTCAATCAGATATTGGATGTACCTTTTTATTTTTACACCATTTAAAATCAACAGATTTTGTCTTTTATTTTGTATTAATATTTCATGATGAACAGAACAATAGTAATGCTCCAAAATGACTTGCCAAAAACATCACACTCTCCTAGAAATGTTACCATTTTAAGTTGAGTACCTTTATTGTCACTCTAATTGCACTGGACAGTGAAATTATTTTTGTATATCCCAGCTTAGAAGACTAGGGTCAGCCATGATAACTGCACCCCTGGAGCAGAGATGATAGAGAGCCTTGCTCAAGGGCCCAACGGCAGACCCAGGCATTAAACCTGCAACCCTGTGATCAATCAGTTCTAACCACTAACACAAGGTTACTTACTCAATGGCTCAAGTGTCATACCTTATTATCAACATTTCATGTCCACTTCAACCATTAAGAACCCTACATGCAAGATTAGTAACTTACAAACTCCTTCTCTGTACTGTTGGTGAAATTTTTAGCCATGCACTATAAAGGAGCCCTATAGGTTAACAAATATCCAGGACAATGTAATGCAAAATGGGAAAAAAAGACCACGGTGGCAGCTGAATACCTGAACATCGCAATGAGCAAGTTTAGCAACAGGACGTTGGTGACCAGGAGATACACAGACAACAAGATGAGCACCAGCCAGTTAGCTTCAGACTGTGGGCATGGCTCCGCCCCCTCATGGATAAGGGTCACATTGTTTGTGCATGGTTTCTCTCCTCTTTTATGAGCTAGAAAAAGACAGTTCATTAAAGAACAAGATTAGCACAACCAGTTAAAGAACTCAAACATACACAGGGCCAATTTCTCAGACATGAATTAAGCCCATCATAACTCACAAACACACCGTCTATTTCATCCAGTGGAATCTGCCCGTAGATATGCAGGTACGGCCTGTAAAAGACTCGGCGAAACACCCAATAAGGTCTTGGGTCATAAGAGTACAACAGTGCCTGATTAGCCACCCCATAAGCCATCAGCCAGACTCCGAGGAAGAACAAAAAGAAGAATACATCCTTAACCTGTGATAGACAAAGGATTCCAGTAAGGTAAAGTACACAACGTTATGTTTCTGAAAACTTTATCCAACGGCCATTTTCCTCACCATTTTTCCAACAATGATGATTTTGGGTCCCAGTTGTTTGTTAATGGCAAAGATGTGAATGAGTCTAAGAGTGAAGACCATGTAATCCACACACAGCACTGAACGCCCAAACTCATAAGACCAAGGGAACAACCTGCAGCACATAACAAACACGGGTATAAAAATCTAAATGTATCCTAAAATCGAATTGGCTGAGCCACATTCAAAGATGTAAAATACTGGATATCCACAAACTTAATATACATGCACCTTTCACCACCTCACAATAGCTGAATTCTTTAGAATAATGCACCAACTCACTATGAACTATTGCGTTATTAATGGAAGGTTAAGCTGCTCTTATGGACCACTGAGTGAACTGATGGATGAAGTAACAATCTTTGTTTTCTGACAACTTATTTTCTAAAATAAGACTGCAAAACAAATAGGCTAAAAGATACCCAACAGGCTAAACTTCTCCTCAATTAATATGAATACCCTATTAATATAATTGTAATATTTAGTAGTAGTAGAATATAAATCACTGTAAAACTGTAATATAAAACATAAATGCAACTTGAAAAGGTCTTAAACACTTCAGATATCTGTTACCACTATATCTGCGTTAAGCAGTACTAAACCAAGTGTGCTAACGCACAGAAGCGCTATTGGAAGTTAGAATAATCACTGCAGTGGTCATTTCATGAGCAAAACTACTTATAAAAGTGAAAGTTTCTGCAAGAAACACAGCTACATTATCATATTTTCACTATAACACAAAAAATGTAAAAGTTCATCTTAGTGCAGTATACCATGATGGGTGACTGAGATCCTGGTACTCTCAACAGTCCATGGTGGACAACAATTGCATACTCTAAACATACTGCATTTCTTGGTGGATAAATTGTTTATTGCAATTATTAGCAACTTATTTATTCCAAATGTGTGTATTTATTGTTTAATGATGTTCCCATTTTATAAAAGCAATAAGCCACTTGAGGCTGTGCTCTAAAGTGATTTTATGACAGGTAAACTTGTTTAGCATTGTGCCAAAAAAAAAAAAAAGGAACACTCCGCCTCAAGTGGCTTATTGCTTTACCATGCCATTAAACAAATACAGCTATACACACACCTGCAGATGAGCCCAAGACAGAACAGCGAGATGGCTGTGAGGTCAAACTTGTTCCACATGTCTTGGATATATAGCCTCATACTCTGAGAAAAACCTGTACTGCCTGTAAAAAAAGACTGTAAAGAAGGGACAGTCAGAAGAAGTCAGTGTGTGAGAGTGAGAGTGAGAGCGAGAGCGAGAGAGATATGCATGAGTTGATTTGATACCTGTCGAATCTCCTCGCAGACCAGAGTGAATATCCAAAAGTACAAAACAAACTCAACGGTTGCAGGGCCAACTGGTGGTGGAGGCTTGAATTCAATCAACAGAACATAAGCAAAAAGGAAGAGGAAGAGGAAGTACATCAACACATTTCCCAGAAATGAAGTAACCGGAGCAAACCAGAACTGCCGCCATCGATGTAGTATGAAAGGATGTTTGGGAGTGTCAGTTTTCGACCCTGAAACATAAGGGCAAATGAAACATTGCATTAATATTAATATCAATATAATAATAATAATAATAATAATAATAATAATAATAATAATAATTATTATTATTATTATTATTATTATTATCATCATCATTATCATCATTAATATTATTATTATTATTATTAATAATAATAATAATAATAATAATAATAACAAGAACAACAACGTTTATTTATACAGCAATTTGAGATTATCTAACTGTAAAAATCCTAGCAGTTTGCAGTAAGCCTGCCTCAGCTGAGCAACCTGTCACTTCAACAGGTAAGACAGTCACTAGCCCGGCCATTAAGAGTTTTACATGTCCACCCACACCCACCTTTAGGAGCACGTTCCTCAGCATCCTCTTCCCTGTAAAACATTTGGGCAAATCAGAATATTTTGCAGATACATTTCTGGTAACAGGAAGAACTTTAATGTTAGAAAATGTACATGAGATGTGTCTGAATACTGAAAAAATACTGATTACAATTGTGTGAGGTCAGCGACAGATAAGGGTATGGTTTCCAGCTCTCCATCTACGTTGTCTGTATCTGCACCGTGATGGCCATCATCAGGCCTGCTGTCCTCCTCCCTGAGAAAGAGATGAAAAGAGAAGGAAACCAGTAATAAATGGAAGTGTTTCAGGAAAAATGCAGGAAAATCAAAGCACAAAATATCTGTTCATTACAAGTGTTGGGTGAGGTCTGCCATCGAGAGGGCTGTTGTGTTTGGTCCTTCCAGGCTGTCTGTGTGTCTGACCTCATGATCCCTGAATAAGGATTGGAAAGAGTGAGTGTGAAAGAGAGACAGTGACCCTTGGTTATCAAAAGTTATATATGGTCAAGTCAGTAAAATGAGAGCACGCATATTTCACAAAGTTTTGTTGTTGATCAATTTAATTTTTGATTTAAAGTAAGATCCTTTATTAGTCCCACAGTGGGGAAATACACAGTGCTACAGCAGCAAAGGAATAGCAAGGCACTCAAGAAAAAGAAGAACAAAGAAGAGAATCAACAAACAAGCTATTAACCTTATTAATTATTTAACAAGATTACAGTTTCACTCATCATCAAAAAAATAATTGCTCCCAGAAGGAAGTATTGCATTGCAATGCTATTTGGAATAACTTTACAGAATCTACATAAGTCTGGACACTCCCAAAGAATAACACCCCAGCAGGATGAAAGAAGATATAAGAATCCCTGACCTGAAAGTGATGAGGTTTGTGTAGATGAGAGGTGGCAACAGAAATGAGATGACCAGTTTCCATACTTCCGTCCTGCTGCTCATATCCCCCCACCAGATCTTAGACAGCAGAGTCTGCCCAAACCAAGAACAAAACACCATATCAGTGTATGTTATACAAAAACAATATCTGGTGCCCCTAGCGCCTGTTGCCTGTGGTCATCCCAATGTTCCAGCTAAAGAATGGTAACTCTGATCAAGTGAACATTTTCACTGTCTGAAAAGCAGGATGCGTTTTGGGCTTTTTATTTCATTTATATGTAAATTGGGGCTCCAGGCATTTGTGCATTCATGAAATCCGACAAGTATTGTGCCAGTTTCCCTTTTAATGATTAACCCAAAAAGCTGCCCAAGTACTGATAGCACCCCTTGTGGAGAATCTACAGCCTGCAAAAGAGTGACCGAGTTACCATATAAAACTCTTAAAATTATATATACATAAAATATTAAGTAAAGCACATGTCTGTGCAGTCTTGATAGACACACAGTGGCAGTAAAATGGGTCGTATTGATGAGCTCAGTGACTTTAAACTGCCACAAGTCAGTTAGTAAATTTCCGTCCTACTAAATCTGCCCAGTCAACTGTAAGTGCTATTTTTGTGAAATGGAAGCACTTCAGTGCAACAACAGCTTAAAGCACGCTGCCACTGGACTCTGGAGCAGTGGAAATGTATTCTGTAGAGTGACTAATCACACTTCTCTATCTGTCAGTCCAATGGACGAGTCTGGGTTTGGTGAATGCCATAAGAACATTACCTGCCTGACTGCACTGTCAACTGTAAACACACCTGAACTCCATCATGGCTAAAGAAGAGACGAGCATCAGCTGCCACGGCCATCTGCAGACTGGTGACTCCGCCCCACACTGGGGAGGTTCTGATGAGCAGAGTGAAGGAGCGATTCTCGCTGCTCTGGTAACAGGCGCTGAACACATCTACAGGAGACAGGGCACACCGCTTAGTCAAATGAGCCTCACAATGCAGACAAAATAGATCATCACTGTAACGCAAAAACTGCATTCTTATTGTGTCACATGACAACATACGAGAGCGAGAGAGTGAGTGAGACAGACAAAACAGTCAATGATCAATGTTTGTGCAAAATTTGTGTCAAACAATACTTAAAAGGTAATTTACACCAAAATATCTTAAGACTTTTTTATACTTCTCTTGTGAATTATTTAAAGATATGGTTTTTTTTTTAATGATGGCAGTAATTTGAAAGCAAAGACAGTTTGCTCAGTCAAACTCGCATCACAATACTGGCAAAACAGCTGTCTCAGTTGTGCTGGGCTCACACTAAAGAATAAATGAGACACTAGATATAGTATTAAAGCACCTGCAGATGCACTACTTACAGGACACGGTAAGGTGTTTTTAAGCAGTATATACACAAGATGTAAATGGTAACATCACACTAACTGATTTGCCCCCACACCCTGCTCTTCCTCTCCTTTTAGCAGTTTAGCAGTAGAAGAAGCATTGAGAATTAAGTTATAATATATTGGACACCCTGTTAAAAAGAGCTGTTCTCATCTTGAAGTGGATAACCTGAGAAAAATGACCGCAAATAGACGATTACAATAGATGGTGAACAATGACTAATAAGTCATTATATTAAAAAAAAAAAAAGTAAATATTGAACAAAATATCTAAATATATCTTTGTTTAGATTTACATTGTAGAAGTGAATATTGCATATGAAACAACAAACTTAACATAATAGGTGTTTCCAAACCTTTGAATGGTAGTATAAGATGACTGTGTACAGTTTTTGTGAGCTGCGTTTACTCTGACTGGAACTCACCATGGGCCTGTTCTTCAAACTTCTGTGCAAGATCCTTCAATGAAAACTTATTCTCTGTCTCATTTTCCAGCTTCGACAGCTCCCTGAGGATTTTACACGCACTGAGAGCGCTCAGCACAGACTCTCCCGTCTGAGAGAGGAACAAGAAACACTGAGTAAGCAAGTCAAAAACACCAAACATCACCTACGTAATGTCTGTGTGCCAAAGATTCACATGTTTATGCACGGAGAAACAGACAATTACACTGCGGACCACTTCATTAAAATCACCTCGTTTCTACACTCCTGGGGGTCCTGACCATAGTTTACTGGCCAGTAGTCAGTCAAGTATGTACTCTATCAAAGGGTAGCTAACAAAGTATACAGAGAAACAGATGGAATACTTGTCTGTAATTGTAGAACTACAATGTGATCATATATGGTCAGTGGAGCTGGTAAAAATGGACAATGAGCTTAGTCTTTATGAAAGTATTCCTTCCAGCTACCTCAAGGCTCAGTAAAGTAAAAATTAAGGAGGATAAAAGATTCTTACCATCTCCCAGAAATACAAAGCCATTTCACGGCGGTTCTGCAGAACAGCCCAGATAAAGAGTGAAGCCCAGGGGTAGGCACATGGCTTCTCTCCGTACGCCCCATCACCCTGCTGCAGCTTATTCACATACTGAGTGAGAGAAAAAACAATGGGCCATGTTCAGAGGAAATAAATGTTTTAGTAGTACTAATACTACAAATTATAATGATAATAATACATTTGTATTACACTTAGTAATTCTGAAATGCTTACAGTGGCAGAGAACGACAAAATTTAAGTATCACAAAGTATGTCAAGACATTTTTTCATTACATGATTTGTATCACAATATTCAGTTTTTATGCGGTTTGTACAAAAAAATTACACACATGCGCACACACATTTTCTAAAACGCTTATCCTTCTGGGTCACAGAGGGAGTTCGATTGCCATCCTTTTCCAGGCTAAGACCATGGACTCAGATTTAGAGATGCTGATCCGCATACCAAAAAAAAAAAAACATTGACATAATTGATCATGATAACAATAATATTGTTTGTCTGTACAGATTGTATGGCTATTTGTTTAATATATACACCTGTAAGCAATAGACGTTGCTGAACCACCTGACCCTAATCAGGAAGCATGTGTCCACATACTTTTGGCCATGTAGCTATATTATCTTGGCAGACTGACAGAGTCTAGCTACTCTGTAAAGTTTCCTGAATCTGCTTAGTCAGCTCATTTGTATAGGGAGATGGCAGCGCTCTTTGAGCCACATTTTTTTGGGTGCAAATTTCACATTTGACGCTATTTTATTAGAACATTACTGTGCAGAATCAAGTGGAGTGCTCCATATGACTCTAGATTACTTAAGGCCTCTCAGCCCAAGCTGTCACAGATAATATTTGAGGGTCAGTTCAGTACCTTTGCAGCTTTCCTGGTGCTGACTCCCAGCTCCAGGCCGAGCACTGTGTAATAAAAGGGTTGACACACTCCTCCAAAAATTTCCTCTAACAATCGTGAAACCTGGAACACAAAACATGGTACATTTCAGTTGGAAAGGAAAGTTAATACAGATACACATGAAGTTTGGACACCACCAGATGACCACATTTTTCCTGCATTCTCAGATTCCTGTGGGCCACACAGAGCGAGTGCTTGGTGACCTCTGTCTTCTCAACCTCAGGCTGTAGAAATGCCTTAATGCATCGACCCCAAAGGTGGTGGTTCAACCTCTTAAGTTCAGTTTTTGGAATAGAAAATATAGTTTATAAAGTATGCACCAATTTTTTGGGGCTGGAATAAAATCTCAGTCTATAAGCGTGAACATCTACTGTCATTAATGTCTACATTACTGTTCAGCGTCAGAGACCACCCTGCCTTTATTTAATTTCCAGTTTAATCAGCCATTACATATGCAAGTTAATAATCTTTCAGCATACATTTCTGGGGGAAAAAATGGTTATAAGATAATCCACTTGCATAAAGAAGGAGAAAAGCAAATAAAGGTGGTCTCTGTGAGTGGGTGCAAAATGATCTAGTAAAATTTTAACTGCTCTCATGATTCACTGTAACACAAGAACTGCAATGGAACCAACCAGGTCACACACACACAGACTGCTCCCAGTCTGCACAAAGAGGCTACAATGCAGATTACTGTACTAATTAAAGGAAAGTAGATATATTATGGGAAACATACCAAGTTTTAACAAAAGAAGGAAAAAAAAACATGTCATCAAGGCTTAGCAGCAGCATCATTCACATATAAGAAAGCAACATCCAAAACAATGTGATATACATGCTATTAACATCTAACTCTTGTTTTGACTAATGTTAGACAAACAGGATACGACGTCATTCTTTCAGCCCTGAATTGACAATACAGAGACGCTCCAGAGTGAATCCAGCAGAAAGGTTAGCTATGCCTGGCGAAGGTATACCACATCATAGTGAATCGTTAACCACAACCTTCTTAAAAACTAGAGATTTATATAGTGAACTACTATTTGATACTACATAGTGAACCACTACCAAATAGTGAGTTAATTTTGTTTGTGGATGGATCACATTTAGATTTGATCTCAAAATTTGTTGACAATGGCCAACACTTTGATAATGAAGTTACTGATGTATTCACAGACATTAATTATTAATGTATAATGTATGGAGCAGTCATGGGCTGGAGGTTAGAGAACCAGCCCTGTGACTGGAAGGTCGCCGGTTCGATCCCCTCTGCTGACAGTCCATGACTAAAGTGCCCTTGAGCAAGGCAGCTAACCCCCTATTGCTCCCCAGCGCCGTGGATAGGGCTGCCCACCGCTCCGGGCAAGTGTGCTCACTGCCCCCTAGTGTGTGTGTTCACTAGTGTGCATGAAAGTGGGTGTTTTACTGCAAGGATGAGTTAATTCCACAGTGTGCAAACACAGTTGGCAAAATGGTTCTAAATTCACCAAAATTAAATGTAGATTGGGATGTGTATATCATCCATAATCACAGGGCATATTTGAATGTCAAAATGGAATTCTTAAAGTTAAAATTGCTAAGATATGTGCAGTAATTGGACAGAAAATTAACCAGCTTAATGCCTTACCATTAGCCTTACTGAGTATGCAAATGTAAACTAATCGCAATAAACATCTCACTCTGCATGAGATGCTTACCGGGCGACTAATGCCAGTAACTTATTTGAGGGCACCTACTCAAACAGCAGAAACCTACAGGCTCGAATAGTTGCAAAAAGAATTGCACAAGTACGTTACATGTTTGACTTGGGAGACGTTCCATGATGCTACTGAAGGGTGACGCAAAGAGATTAGAGAGGAAGAACTTAAACAAATGCTCCCTGGTGACTAAATCTACATAAAAACCTTCAAGAAAGGTTGGCAAGAACCAAGACGTGAGGGTCCTTCCAAAGTGGTTTTAGCCAGCCCAACAGCAGTCAAGGTAGAGGGTCGGAAGGTGTGGATCCATCTAAACCACTTTTCTGCTGCACCACCAGCACTTACACCACCACAGCCAGCCCAACAAGAAGAACCAGGCAGTGCAGAGGACTCTCCTGAAGAAGGAAAGAGTGGTCCATCCAGACCACGCCCCAGAACCCAAACCCGTAAAACCACACCACCTGACAAGACAGACAGCGACGATTTAGATTCAAGTTCTGACTCGGACTCACAATCACAACCAGAACTAGACATAGACTCAGATTGAGGCTGAGGAGGGTGTGCAGGAGCCCAGCTGAGGTGGGACAAGTGCTGATTGGTCATGCCCACACACTCTGAGCACCAAAATGCTTCAAGAAGGGTAAAAGCTCAACCCGCACCTGCCATAATCTTTAGTACATACATTCATGATTTTTTAGATATGCAAAAATGTCATTCAACTTAAGTTTTCCTTTTGACCATTGTAGACCTTAGCTATGAAAAGGTACTAACTTTGACCATCACAGAAGGAAATACAACCATGTTTAGTTTTGATTTCCTGCTCAGACTCAACTTATGCTTATACTCCAACAATTTATAAGTGCAGATAATTACATCTGTCTTAGTCTCACATACCAACATAGCCCTACCTGGGTCTGTAGATGATGGGATGAAGTATGATGGAACACAGGTGTCAATGGCTATACACACAGGCAGTCCTCATCAAAATGGAGAGAACTCCAGAATAGTCTTACTCTAATACAAGGACATACTTCACACCCATGTTCCATGAATTGCAATCCACTTTTCTTGACCATCAATAATGTTACATAATTAATGAACAGAAATTATGACTTAGGAGCAGATGCCACAGGTTATGATCCAACAGGTAGATTTAAAATCCTGGTGGTTAAACCCAATACAACTACCTGCTCTACACCTGAAATAAAAAAACACTTTCCTTTAGAGACCCAGATGAAGTGATAGCAATAGAAACTGGATTTAGAGACACAAATAGAAGTAAATAGACTGGATACACCACACAGTTCTTATCTGAGGTGCATGTAATGACTGTGTTAACATGCACTGGAAATTCCCACCTGTTAAGAAAATAGGACATACACCATCCATTTCTGAGCCTGCTAAAGGCTAAAGGTTTTACCCAACAGACTGTTGCAGGACGAAATACAGGCAACTTCCCACATTGTGTAGTGACATAACGAGACTGACTTTTCTTCACTGAGCTTTTTGACTATGCTAGTTGCTAGAGTTGACATTTGGTGGTACTGCTTAGCAATCACCTTAAGACCAACTTTACCCAAGACTTGGACGCGTACATGTGCCCTTGCAGTACTTACTATGACAGTAGCGATAATTACTGTACAAGACAGTACAACTCCCCACAGAAACAAGAGGTCGACAACTGTTCCTGGCATTTTCAATAACACCATCTACATTGGTGCCACGTCATCCCTGACGAACTCAAAGCAAGAAATCAAACTGCAGCGGGATTTGAGTAAGTCTTATTCTGGTGGTCAACCATCAACAAGAATGTAGATTGGATCAACTACATGTCAACAATGGTTCATTAATTACACCAGAGATGCTGTGAAGGGACTGGCTGAACAACTTCATGCCACCAGCCTGATGGCTTGGCAAAACAGACTAGCACTTGACATGCTTCTGGCGGAAAAAGGAGGGGTTTGTGTCATGTTCGGTGCTACCTATTGCACATTCATTCCAAACAATACTGCTTGAGATGATTGTCACTAAGGCCTTGCATGGCCTAACTGCTTTAGCTGACGAACTTGCAGAGAACCTGGGCATCGACAACCCATTTTCCAAGATGTTGGAATATTGGTTCAGGAAATGATCAGGATTGTCCAAATCACCGCTAGTGGCCATGACCACAGCTGTAGGACTTCTGGGGACTTGTCGTTGCTGTATCATTCCAAGTGCGTGGGGACTTCTGGAGCGGCTCATCGAGAGAGCCCTAATGAAGAAGGATGCAAGAAATGCGTATCAAATGATGACGACGACTCCTGACCAAGTTGATGACGACTTCTATGAAAATCTGCCAGATCGTCACACTGACACTTATGACATCTGATTGATTGATCGGGCGGAACTGATGTACTGGTGACCTCTCATTTTAGCCTGCAATGTAGCCCTTCAACCTGACGCAAAGTCACGGGGTCAGAAGAGAGAGATTCGTTGTCTACAACTGTTTGTGTTTGTAATTATGTATTTTTAGTAATCATTCTTAACCTTCTTAACCATCTTTATTGATCACTAGTTACTTTATCATTTAATTACTCAACAATGTATTCTGCATTTTTTCTTCACTTATTAAATTCTTATACTGTGCGCCCCTCTTTTACAGTTTATCAACATTTAATCTCCCATTGGGTGAGTCTTAGGGTTCCTAAGCCATTGGCAGGTTCTACATCTTCTTGGAATATCTTCTTGAGTCTGGCTTGCCTAATCTGGACTACAAATTTATTTTAAGTATGTCAGCTTTGTTTATGATTACTATATGAGGTCTTGGGACACAGGGTGTGGTCACCCTTGGAGGAGGAAATGTGGATCATTTAATATGGGTGAATTAGTCTTAGTAACCAAGTAATCTTAGAGTGCAATTTGTACTATGCTTAGTTATTTTGACATATACTCACAAATAATCTTTAAATCTTCTATATCAGTATACCTATGATACCACCTGCTATTCATCAGAAATAGTAAAAGAGAAAGGCAAGCTTACCCTTGAAGAGGGAAGTAAGCTGATAAGAACTGGCAAAAAAATGGGTCTTGAGACAAAGTAATAAAGTAAGTGTCAAACTGATGGCCCGGTATCGCCAGGCTGGGAAAGTTTCAAAAAAATAAATCCCAGGGTTGGCTGGAGATAAAAGCTTCCAAGGAAAGCGTCAAATTAAATAACATGAACCAAAAGTGAGTCATATAGTAAGGGATGGGTATAAGGATATAAAGAAGGATGCTTTGTGATGATCTTTGCCTGTGTGGTTGTCCAGGAAAAATCTTGCCACCTGAAGCTCAATAAAAGAAGAGAGGACCTTTTCCTCCCTTCCACAAGAAACTCAGCGGCTGAAGTCTTTTATTCTACTTTTTTTATTTTTGGTTGAATACTCTTTCATTTTTGTTTATTTTCATGATTAGACAATAATTACAACAAAAACCACAGTACAGAATAGTCTTAGTATTTAAACCTCATATGTTGGGGCTTTGAGCAAGGAGAAAATAGCTGTTGCTCATGACACAGGTCACAGATTTAGGCCTCTCCTCTCACCTCATACAGGCTGAGCCCCTTGGCATGGGGGGACACCTTGGGGGATTTTTTGCAGTTTCCATCAGCCGAGTCAGGGGAGCTGTGGTGCGAGGCAGCGAGGTTGTCCCGTTCCTTCAGCCACTTCTGCAGCAGTGTGTAGACTAGAGTGCTGTCAGGCAGAGACTGGTACAGACTCTCCAGACGCTTGTACGTCAGGTACTGCAGGATGTTCAGACCGTTTTCTGTGAAAAGGCGCACAAACTGGGGCTTATTGTTTACCAGAGCATCTGTCATTAAGTCCTCCAGGTCTTCATACTAAGAGGGAGGGAGGGAGGGAGAGAGAGAGAGAGAGAGAGAGAGAGAGAGAGAGAGAGAGAGAGAGAGAGAGAGAGAGAGAGAGAGAGAGAGAGAGAGAGAGAGAGAGAGAGAGAGAGAGAGAGAGAGAGAGAGAGAGAGAGAGAGAGAGAGAGAGAGAGAAATGAACATTTTAGGCTGGAATGTCAAAATGGCTAAAAAAAAAAAAAAAAAAGATATATATATCATTTTGAATGAATGAAATTATAAAAAGATAAATATTTGGTGCTAAAAACAAATAATGCTCTAAAATGACTATAAAAAACAAAACTCCAGTACCTTTTAAGTCTTACATGTTTTAAAAGCACTACAAAAGAAATCTTGTGTTTTACAGTGACGAAAACAGACAAATCCAGCACTTTAAAATGGATATGAACAAGAAATCTTCAGTGCTTTAAAGTGGCTAAAAGATAAATCACCGGTGTTTTAAAAAGGCTAGAAAAGATATGTATATTTTTCAGATATGTCCCTTACGGTGTTCACAGAAATCTACTGCAGTGAATGTGAATGTACTTGTAATTACTCAAACCTGCCACTGGATGTCGCCATTGAACAGCTCACTCTTGGCAATGTCCACTCTGTTCCAGGCTACAGCCAATTTAAGCTCCTCTGTGTACTCACTGGCATCACTACTGACCTGCTTACAGGCTGTACACACACGGATGTTGACATTAGTGTACTGTGTGAAGTTCATATCAAGGCATAAAACATATGTATGTAAACAAACATACATCAACATCCTAAAGTTTTATAGCCATTAACTCACCTCGGACCAGAGCTTTCAGAATGACCGTGTCAAAATCATCAGGGCCATCCTGATCTCCATGAAACACTGTGATCAAAGATCTGTTCTGATAGATGCTGACAGCCTACAGAGAAAAAGAGAAAGAGAGAGTGTACTGTAAATATATGTGAAATTGTGATTGGTGTGTGAGTCTCCCAGGCTGCTAAAGCTACCGTAAAGGCTAGAAAAGTCACACTGATTAAAATAGGACCACTCTGTCAAAATTAAATAATTCTCCATAGTTTATCGGTTATAGGTCCAGGTCTGCATAGGACAGCATTTGGGTCCAGGCTCGGACCGTGGTCCGCCTATTAGTGACCTCAGCTCTAGTGCGTAGTTTTTTTTTTGTTGCTTTGTTTATCCTCTCAAAAGTTTAACATGTTAGAAATTACCTTCACCTCAAGAACCAAAAAGATGCAGTTTTGTTCTCAGATATAAAACTGAAAACATGGTGCGTTTGTAAAAAGCACTTAAAGTCAAGGACGTTTTCTCGGGCCTGCAGGTTTGTTCGATTTTTCTCTGCTTTTCTTTCACCAAACAAAGAAACACAGACGAACACACAGACAGACAGATCAGTATTCCATGGTCCGCTCACCTGGTCCACAAGTTTATCTAGTGCTTTCTCGGTGGGGAAGTGCTTCTTGACGATCTCTTTGACTCTCTCTCTCTGCTCAGCGCCGGAGCTGTCACGGCCCTCTCCGTCCCCAGGGGACGATGTGGGGCTCAGGTCACTCAACAGCTCAGTGATCATATCTGCTGCTGGACCAGACCCGTCCAGCACCAACCACGGTGTAGCTGTCTTCAGTGACATGTCCACTCTCTGAAATGTGACAGAAGACAAGATGATCAGTCAGAATACAGTGTAAACAGTGTACTGTTAGCAAACCCTTATGCAAAACAGAGAGTTGATTAGGCTAGAGCAGTGTTTCCCAACCCGTTCTGATCCATGTGTGTTCTGAGTTAGGCTGGAACAAAAATGTTGACCAGGTTGGGAACCACTGGACTAGAGAAAAACAGAACTAATAACAAACCTTCAACACAGAAGCCTCTCCAGATATCAGCATGCACAAGACTGGGATCTCAATGTTACCACTACCTGTTGATGTGTTTATTTACATATTTGGGATAGAAGAGGACAAAACAGATGATACAGGTAAAACAATATAGCTGAAGTCAAAGTAAATATGACAGCAATACAATATAATGCAGTAAATTTCATTATATCCTCATCAGCCATTTAGGTAATCTCAAATAGACTTGCTTATGTGGCATCTGACATTTTATAACACTGACAATTTTTTATAGAAATGGACAAAATAGGCTGCTGCTACTGTTTTTAGTTATGCAACGGCCTTCTGTCCATTTTAAAGCTAATTGTATGTGAGAGAACCACATAAGCAAGTCTATTAGAGATCATTTAACAACCTGATGCAGTTAAATTCAAGTGAGATGATTTAGGCAGTTAGCACAATGCCAATTGTTAAAAATAAGCATAGCTTGAGTAAAAAAATTAAAGAAGCAAATGTCAGACACCAAACATGTCTTTGTTTGACGTAAGGGGTTAAACTCTAAGTTTTTTTTGGCTGAAATGGAATTAATGGTAGCGTAGGGCTGTTAATGCAAAGAATAATCAATTAAAAATATAAGTTATTGATGAACTGAGAGATTAATCTGCTATTTGAACGATTAACAGGCAATTGGCAGGACATTTAACAAGTTCTCCACAAGGGGCAGTTACAAGCTCTGAAGACCACTTTTGTGTGTATGTCTAAAAAAGAGGAAACCCACACAAGAAGGAGCTTATGATTGTAGTTCCACATTTCATGCATATAAAGTAAAATGAAATGTTTGGCATTATAAATTTCATGTACATGATTACTTGATTAACCACTAAGATAACAGCTCAATTATTTGATTGCCAGTACAATTAATAGCATAAGGCTTAGATTTGTGGGGGCAGAAGGAATGGGTTTCATTCTCATGTTTGGAGGGAGATTAAAGAAGAGAGACCCTCCGCCCATCACATCTTTATATCCCTGTGGATAGACTCATGGAAAACGCAGTCTGTAAATAGTCAGTATGTTTCATGTTATTTTACAGTAGCATTTTCTGATGTTCAAGACTGTCAAAGTCATTGAAAAGTGAGGTAAACCAAGGCCGCTAACTGTGAAGACACCACCAGCTTGTAGCTCTCCTCCTGAATTAAAAACACTAATTCTGCATATTAGTTTATTAGCCATAGCTAGCTCAGTAGTTAAGCAGGTCTGGCTGATATATTTCCTTTTTTAGACTGAAAAAAATCTTCTACCTCTAAAGCTGTACTACGTCGTCTGTGACAACTACATGTCTTGTTAGCATTGCCAGGCGTCCGGTTTGAGCGCCAATGTGGTGCCAACTGGAGGTTAAAATGTCCAGATCAGTGTAACTCTAAAAGGTATGAGCAATGCATTCTCCCTAAAGTTGACATGAAACCTACGTTACTAATCAACAGTGACAGCTCTATGGCAGACACAGTACTGACTCAAAGTCTGTAGTTATAACATCCGTTACCCACAGATGAAGGATTCAGCTACTATTATCTTCACTGACAGCTAGACATGTTTGGCAGCTACAGAAGTCTGCCAGAAATGAAAATGTAGGTGTGGCCTCTCATTAAAATCCATCCCATACTTTCATTCCTCAGACAGCCTTACATAATCGACACAGATGACTTTACAGTCCATGGGAAAAAGGCACAGCCTGTCTGCCTCTGTCTGTCTACTTCATATTTAGATCAAAGAATTACAGGAAGTCCACAGGGAGCTCCTCTCAATTGTGTCCTAATTTCTGGCTCACTACCACCTCACTCAAATCTGCTCTGTTCCTCTAATTCATAAATAAGGCTGCATTTACAAAATGGAAATCAAAGAAGGTTCATGTTTGAGCCTCCTTCCAAAGTTTTCCACCATGCATGTTTAATAATTTCTTTAAGTTTAACCACAACAAAAAACAAAACACTTAACTTGTGTATTTTTAATATATTGGTTTTAATATACATGTGCCGCATGATGGTTGGCTTCGTCTCTCACCCCAGATTCCGGTGCGCTGATGGGATATGTGGTCCTCCAGGTGCGTGATAAAGTTCGTTTCCCCACCCCTGCGGCCTATACTCCCATCATCCACCAGCAGGAAGGCCTGGTAGTTATTGTCCAGATAGTAGGAGTCTTCTGATATATTCTGAACGTAATATCTTGCTGGGAAACTTCCCTGAAATGCGAAATAATGGAACACGGTTCTTAGAAATTCTTAAAAACATTTAAAACTAAGATTAAGACAAAGTGACCCTTATTAGTCCCACATCGGGGAAATTTCACCTCCGCATTTAACCCATCCGTGAAGTGAAACACCACATACACTCTAGTGAGCACACACACACTAGGGGGCAGTGAGCACACTTGCCCGGAGCAGTGGGCAGCCCATTCCATAGCGCCCGGGGAATAGTTGGGGGGTTAGGTATCTTGCTCAAGGACACCTCAGTCATGTGCTGTCGGTTCTGGGTATTGAACCAGCAAACCTCCGGTCACGAGGCTAGTTCCCCAACCTCCAGCCCATTACTGCCCCTATTACACTATTACTGGATATGCAATATCATAAAATATGTATGCACCTACACTACTT